>NW_027249888.1:0-52500 GCF_030848795.1 Temnothorax nylanderi
CGCCGTCCCCGTCGCCGAACGCTCTGGTCACGACTACTTCCAGAATCTGAGATTCGAGGCCACGCAGGAGACGTACCAAACCGCATCCGATTACATGGCCGAGTGCCTTGAGGAGCTGGAGCCGTACGTACCCCCGAATCAATCGTTCAGTTTCGGACAGCAGTCCCCGGGCTTTTCGTCCGCCCTTTCGCTTTCCCATCTACCGCCGATGCAACTGCCTCCGTTCGACGGCAAGTATGAGGACTGGGAGAGTTTCCGCGACAGGTTCACATCCCTCATTATCAATAATAGGGACTTATCAAATTTTACGCGAATGCATTATTTAATTTCGTGCCTCAAAGACCGCGCTCTTGACTGCGTAAAAGACATAAGAGTCACAGCCGATAACTTCGACATCGCGTGGAATACTCTAAACGCGCGTTTCGAGAACAAACGCCGCTTAATTAACGTGCATATGATCGCGTTGCTGACCTTGCCCGCAGTCACAAAAGAATCCGCGATCGAGTTACAGTCCCTATCTGACCGCATTCACACCGCTGTCGCAGCTCTCGATAAATTGAATCGTACTCCGGACGAGCTCTGGAGCGACATGTTAGTGAGTCTCGGGACGCAGAAGCTCGACGCGGTCACAAAAAAGGCATGGAATCTGAAGTACAGCGAGGACCGGAATCCTCCCTCTTACGAAGTTTTTAAGAAATTTTTGGAAAATCGAGTTCGCGCTTTGGAAGAATGGAAACTCTCCCCCTCACCATCCGATAAAGCGAAATCCGGAGCTCCGCATAAAATCAGTAGCACAAACGTATGCGCGAAAGCCGTACCGCAGTGTTCGCTATGCAAGTCTAAGCACTCGTTTAGCGTCTGTCCGCAATTCACGGGGAAAAGTCCGAGTCAACGACGTGACATCGTGCAACGGGAACGACGTTGCTTTAATTGCCTGAGCCCACATCATGCCGCCAAGGCATGCTCGAGCAAATTTCTCTGCCGTCTTTGTCAGAAACCGCATCATACGTTGCTTCATGTTGACTCCGACTTTTCCCCGAAAACCGAGGAAGTAACCCCGGCGACCGAGATGCCGAAGGCCGTCGACGCAAAAACTAGCGAAGTAAACTCACTGTTCGCGTCTTCAAAGACCACGCGTTCGTATGCTTTGCTCGCAACGGCGTGGATCACCGTAAGCTCGCCGCTCGGTAGGTCTGTTATTGTTCGCGCTCTACTCGATCAAGGTTCCGAGATGAGCTTCATAACAGAAAAACTAGCGCAGTGTCTACGACTGAAACGCGTTCGAATGCCGACCTCGGTTTCGGCTGTTGGCTGTGTACACGCCGGAACATACCAGCACGCGGCTCAAGTAAACATTTCGCCAAGAAACAAGCAGACTCCGGCCTTCTCGACGCACGCGTTAATTCTGAACTCGTTAACGGCATACGCGCCGAAGCGTATGTCGCAGGAGCATACTTTAGCTCACCTAGAAGATCTCCCATGGGCTGATCCCGACCCTATGAGCGCCGATCCCATCAGTATTATAGTCGGCGCCGATCTCTACAGCGTCCTTATAGTCGACGGGCTTCGAAAGGGGGCGGTCGGACAACCGATCGCGCAAAATTCGGTCCTAGGATGGGTGATCTCGGGGCCCATCCCCCCATCAAAGGTGGAGTCGCATACTACTTCGGTCGCAGCACCGCCCGATCAACCGCCTGTCAGGGTGAACGCACACCACTGCCTTTCTTTGTCCCTCGATCAGGAACTTAGAAAATTCTGGGAGGTCGAGGAGATTCCGCATAAAGTGCATCTTAAACCGGAAGACGAGAAATGTGAGGAGCATTTTCGCCGCACCCACTCACGTTGTTCCGACGGCAGATACATGGTCCGCCTCCCGTTTAGGAGCGACCCTCCTATCGATATAGGTCATTCTCGAGGTATCGCCGAGCACCATCTCAAAGGTTTAGTTCGGAGATTAGCTGCTCATCCGGAGCAACAACGGGAATACGTCGAATTCTTACGCGACTACGAAACCCTCGGGCATATGATCGAGGTGCCCGTTTCAAATGAAGCGGACGAGCAACGCGTCTTCATCCCGCATCACGCGGTCATGCGAGAAAGTAGCGCCACGAGTCATCTGCGCGTCGTCTTCAACGCATCCTGCGCCACGTCAAACGGGTCCTCGTTGAACGACCACCTCCTGGTCGGACCTAAACTTCAACCTGACCTACCCGCTATAATATTGCGATGGCGAATATTCAAGTACGTGTACACGGCAGACATGACTAAAATGTATAGGCAAATTCGCGTCGACCCGCGAGATGTAACGTATCAACGCATCCTTTGGCAAGAAAGTCCCACTGACCCGCTTCGCGAATACATCCTTCTCACGGTAACCTATGGTACCGCGGCCGCTCCGTACTTAGCGCTTCGCGTGCTCGATCAGTTAGTGCTCGACGAAGGACAGGCATTTCCCTCAGCCGTTTTCATCCTCGAGAAGGGAAAATACATCGATGAAACTCTCTTCGGCGCGCATCGCCTCGACGACCTCCGTATCTCCCGCGATCAACTCATCGCCCTCCTACGGAAAGGTGGCTTTGAGTTAAGGAAGTGGGCCAGCAATCGTTCGGAGCTTTTGTCGGACATCGATCCCGCGAATCACGGACTCGCGTGTAACAAAATTTTGAAGACGGATGAGAGTTTGAAAGTCCTCGGTATTAGTTGGAACCCTGCGCTAGATATCTTTCAATTTCAAGCAGCTATCGACGCCCTTGTTCCGCAAACAAAGAGATCGATTCTCTCCGCGATCGCGAAACTGTTTGACCCTCTCGGCTGGGTGACTCCCGTCACGATTACCGCGAAAATTTTGATGCAACGATTGTGGCGTCTCAAGCTCGAGTGGGACGAACCGCTCCCTCATAACGTATTGCGCGAGTGGCAACCGATCTATAGTCAATTGTCCGCGCTCAACGAGCTTCACCTGCCCCGTTGGACCGGTCAAGAGTCGGACTCTGATCGTTGCGAACTGCGCGGCTTCGCCGATGCGTCTAACGTCGCGTACGCCGCCTCGGTCTACCTGCGCGTACTGTCCAAATCTGGCCGTATAACTATTTCCTTGCTTATGGGAAAGTCGAAAGTCGCTCCGGTGAAAACGGTAAGTGTTCCCCGGCTGGAGCTATGCGCCGCGTTACTACTTGCGCGTTTAATGACCTTTGTACGAGAATCGATCACGGTCGATTCCTCCGCGTGTCATTGCTGGATCGACGCAAAAATCGTGCTCGCGTGGTTAAGTCAACACCCTTCGAGATGGAAGACTTTTGTCGCGAACCGCGTCGCGGAGATTCAGTCCCGTCTCCCGGATGTGACCTGGCGTCACGTGTCGACCGCGGAAAACCCAGCAGATTGCGCCTCGCGCGGACTATTAGGACACGAGCTCGCGACTCACCCACTATGGTGGCAGGGACCGCCATGGTTGAAGTTCCCCGCGACGCGATGGCCCAAGGGTCTTCCCTCGCCTCTAACGGAAACGTTGATCGAAGAAAAGGTTGTCACCACGCATGCGGCGAGGTTCCCCACGCCGTGGGATCTAGCCTCAAAATTTTCAGATTGGGCCAAATTAATTCGTGTTACCGCGTATCTCATTCGATTCGTCTCCTGTCGCGGGCACTCGAAAAAATTCCCCGCTCTTGATTGTCACGGACGCGCCTTGTCAGCCTCCGAATGCCAACGCGCTCGTACATTCTGGCTCGGAATTATCCAAGCCGAATTATTTCCTCGCGAACTGCACGAGCTCACTCAACACCAACCCGTCAATTCAAGAAGTCATATTCTAGCTCTCAATCCCTTTGTAGATAGCGAAGGACTGATAAGAGTCGGAGGCCGCCTGAGAGACGCTCCACTCTCGTATCACGCGAAGCATCCGATCGTGCTTGCTTCCCACCCGTTAGTCACGTTAATAATTCGGCAGGCTCATCTGCGCGCCCTTCACGCAGGCCCGCAATTAACTCTCGCAACGTTGCGCCGTGACTTTTGGATTTTAAATGCTCGCAGTTCAGTTAGATCTGTTATCCATAACTGCGTGAATTGTACGCGCGAAAGAGCGGTCGTCCCGCAGCAGCTCATGGGAGATCTCCCGTCCTTGCGCGTGTCACCGCCCTCCCGCAGTTTTCTCCACTGCGGGGTCGATTACGCAGGGCCGGTGCAGGTTCGAGCCTCCGGGGGGCGCGGCATTGTCTCACGAAAAGCATATATCGCGCTCTTCGTCTGCCTCGCGACGCGCGCGGTACACCTGGAATTAGTTGGAAATTATTCCACACCCGCATTTTTGGACGCCTACTCTCGCTTTTGCTCGCGTCGAGGATTGCCGGAGTCAATGCATTCCGATAACGGAACTACCTTTGTCGGAGCCGACAAGGAATTAGCCCAGGCGTACCGAGCGGCAGTGAACGATCCCAATTTCTTAAACGCCACCGCTTCTGATAACGTGCAATGGCATTTCCTTCCCCCGTCCGCGCCGCATTTCGGCGGCCTGTGGGAAGCGGGCGTACGCAGCGTAAAATATCATCTGCGCCGAGTTTTGAAGAACCACACGTTAACGTTCGAAGAGCTCACGACTCTACTCTGCCGAATAGAAGCGTGCTTAAACTCACGCCCCCTCGCCCCGTTAAATGATACGTTGGACGATTACGAAGTACTCACCCCCGGTCATTTCCTAATCGGGTCCGCGCTCACAGTCAATCCGGAACCCTCTTTATTAAACGTAAACGAGAACCGCTTATCCCGCTGGCAAAGCGTTCGCCACATAACCGAACGTTTTTGGCGGCTGTGGCAGACGGAATATGTTAGCACCTTGCAGCAACGCGTCAAATGGCGAAGATTGAAAGCACCGGTAAAGGTCGGGCAACTCGTATTGTTACGCAATGCTACGTTGCCCCCCTGTAAGTGGGAGCTCGGTCGCGTAACTCATTGCCACGCTGGCGCAGACGGACTAATTCGTGTGGTGACCGTGAGAACACCGACGTCCGAATATAAACGTCCGATTGTAAAATTATGCCTGCTCCCGATCGACTGTGAAGCGCGCGCGGATTGACCTCTTCGGCAGAAGTGTCGTCAGTAAATATTCCACGGCGGGCGGCACGATCTATCTCTCCGCGTCTCAAAAAAAAAAAAAACTCATGTAAATAGCGTTGTATTACTTTCATAAAATTTGTGTGACGCCGTACCACGCTCAACTAGTTATAAGACATTTTCTATCTTTCCGTATCGACCTACCGCCCTCCTCGGGCACACCGTGGATATTTCGAAATTTATTTCGAGGCGGGCGGTATGTTGAGGATAGACATCGAAATTCCGTTCGCGAGAGAGGAATTGTTGGGTGCCGTATCTCTCTCAACGGCCCTGATCGCAGAGGCTGAGCTCTCGATCTGAGACAACGGCCCTGCCACGAAGCGTCGCCCAATAACTCTTCGCTCCCGTTCAATTTATGCGAACTCATGCGAGTCATGCGCACGCGTTCATGTAATCCGCAACGCGGTTCGATCACGGATCGATACGATTCGTCCCCCTCTGTAACGCACACGGCGTCCCCGCCAAGCAATCCTGTACTGACAATGATTGTCTCCGCGAAAAGACAGAATTGTCACAGAACTCGAGCCGAAAGGTCGACAAACCGTTCGCCGCGACCAGCATCCTCGATCGATCGCCGCGCGAAACGGAGGTCATACGCTCCACCAGCCGTCTTCAACGGGGAAGTGGACGACCTCAGTGAGCGAGAACGTGATTCTCCTCACCGACCTGTCGAATCAAGCGCTCGTCTCCGAACGGGGCCACGCGCCGCGAGACGCCGCGAGTTCGTGCACGGGACTCTCTCAGCCTTCCGCGCAGTGAGATCACGCCTCTCACAGTGTCTATCTGTATCTCTGCTGTAATTAAATATTATACCAACAACGAAACGACTGCAATAAATTCGCCAACACTCCTCGCCGATCTGTGAAGCACGCTTCGCGCCCTTGTCAGGGCGAACTCCGGCAAACCTTCGTGTCCCGAGGCTTCCTCGGCCGAACCCGAAACACAAGGTAAGTATGCAAGGTAAGTATGCAAGGTAAGTATGCAAGGTAAGTATGCAAGGTAAGTATGCAAGGTAAGTATGCAAGGTAAGTATGCAAGGTAAGTATGCAAGATATGTGATATTTTTCAAGAATCAGGATACCTATTCTTTAAATCGTTCGTTATGAAACGAATTCGTTTATGAACGGAAAGGTGGGGATTTCCCAGTTGAGCACTAATGGGAACCCAGTTGGCGCACCTTTTTGTTCATAAACGAATTTGTTTCATAACGAACGATTTCAAGAAATATCCAGGCCCCAGAAACGCGCTACATTTTCAAATCATAAATAATTTGTTCACACTAGACTTTCATAAATATTCTAATATACAGTTGCATGTAACTGTTATCATTCACCTTCTATTAGAAGGAAACAATAATAGTGCTTGTTATCGGATGGGTTAATTTTGGGATTGGAATCAATATCGTACACATACATCGCAGTAAATACACAAAATTATCAGTCTTTATTTAAGCGATGGAGATATTGATACGATATTCACCACGATGTACGTATATAATATTGATTCCAATTCCAAACATACCCATCTGGTAATGAGTACTGTTATTTACTTTAAATAGAAGTGAATGATAGCAGTACTTGTAATTCAATGTTACAATATTTACAAAAATTTGTAAATACATATTTATAAAAAGAAAGAAAAACTCACAGTACTTTAATTCTCTTGCTTGTGATGGTCATATCACTGTTGGACATTTTTCTTTTTCTCGTTTTTTCCAATGTTAACATGTTTGTAGGAATGGAACCTACTTTTAACCGCCGCAGTTGTTTTGGTGGTGGTTTTGTTGAGTGTGTCCATTTTGTTATAAAACAATCGTCATCAAAATGAAGACTGCATATCCTTGCTACAATAATACAAATGAAATAAAAGATATATAATACTGACATAATTTATAATACTATAGGTCATTTTGCTATATTTTACTATATAAAAAATATATATATTAACTTACCAGAATCAATTTTTATACTCTCTTCGCTCCTTTGATAAGCATTTACCCACGCCTGACGAATGTTTTCTTCGTTTGGGAATCTATAAAAGATTATTCGTTTCTTCTCTGCATAATATGTCCGACTTTTGCAATTTATTATGCAGCATGAAGGCATTGTGTCTGCAAACAAAAACAAATATGTAGTACACTCATAAAAAGCTGATACACTATTTACAATTGCTTAATTTTTATCATTTTTACAAGCTACAGGTATTTTTGTGGTTTATTCATTTAATTCAGTAATATTCAACTTACCTTACACTGGTCTTGCTCCTGATTTAAATAGTAGCGGTTTCGTGTTTGACAGTGTGGCGGTCGGATTATCGTGCGATTATATATATTCACGAAGGTCCCAGGCGAGAAGAGAACGACGTCAGGATCACGCGCGATATAACAGCTACAACCACGTGAACCACGGTAACACATTCGGTAACGTCGTCGACAACGAGCGTACTAAGGCTCTAAGCGTACCTGGTACACGCGCGGCAACGGCAATCATGGGTTCCACTAACCTAACTTGTAGCGGTGGCTATATTGGTTTTTCTAATTTGGGGCTAATTTCTGATTGGTTCAAGAGCGGCCATTACTTTGAACGACTGCGCATCCACGGGAATGTTACGCCTAGTATTCTTCCATCATGGGACTATGTATGTTTGGATTAAAAAAAAACAATGTATAAAATAAATAAACATTAATTTGGTAACATAATTATTAGTGTAAAATATCCAGAATTATTTCAAAGAAATAGTTATTTAAAATTTACGGTTTCGTAAGATTATGATTACGGTACAATGAATGGTTATTAATTAACTATAAGTTTATATCGTAAATTATTTCTACGGTAGGGGATGAGGTTTGGGGGGAGAATTCCTCGAGTGTTTCGATACTCGAGTCGGAGAAGGAGGGAGAGGGTGATCGGTCACGGTAGAGGGTGGTCGAGATAGAGAGAGCGGGGGAAGCAATTCTGTCGAGAGGAACCGGGGAGAAATTGAGGGGTGATCTCTCCCGGAACTCCGCAAGTTCCTCGGAAGGAACTGGAGAGTAGGAAGGTTCCAGAAAGGGGGATGATTCTGGGGTATCGGGGAACATCCGATACGCAAGGGAACAACAGACAGGTGAGGGAGATGGCGAAGGGGGAGAATCGGGGATAGGGTGGTCGATATGCGGAGACCGTTCGCGTCTTAAAAATGAAGCGAGGAGCTGTCGCTCCACTATATGGGCGCGCCTGTTCCGTTTTATCCGATCCCGGATAATTACCCCCAAGGACTTGCGGCGGTGTATTTGCGAGTACACTAAAATTAGTTTATGATTTTGAATCCGAAATGAGGGGAGGTTTTAAAGACAGATTTATACTTATATATATATATATATATATATATATATATATATTTATTCTCGTATATGGTATATACATATATATTTATGTAGAGATTGTATATAGATAACCGAGCGGGTATCTCGGACTTACTATTGGTTGCGATCGTGGAATGTCTGAGGTGACTGCGGCGGATTCTTCCGGACGTAGGTTTGACCCGGTTCGGGACTGCGACGTGATCTTGACGCGCACAGAATCGACTCGCGATAGTTAGGCCGCGACGCAACAGAAATTTGGTTTATACTTAAGCAAAGAGTACGGCTGGCTGATGATTGATAAGTACGGTTTCAAAAGTTTCGAACTGGATTAGAAGTGCCCCCAAGTGCGCAAAGTCGCGGTTTTTATACAAAGTTAAGGAGGCGGGATTACTTTTTAATCTAATTTGATTGGTGGGGTTCTCTTTTGATTGTGACGTAGGTTTCAATTTTCCGCCTATCCTCTGGCGAGTTTCTCCAAAAATCATCTTTTCCTATGAGTAATTTTTAATCGGCGGCTATTCGTTGACGAGTACGTTATCCCCTTGCCCTTTAATTTTTCCTTCCAGAAACTTAGTTTTATCAATCACCGCGAGCCGCGGGTCCTAGATAATGAGCGATGACGGTTGGAGTGCATCCGCTTCGTCAATTGATAATCGCTATCGTATGACTTCCGTCTATTTCGTGTGATCAGATGAGTGATTCCACGAAAGAAAGAAATCGTGGAGTCAACAGGACGTAACACGGCGTTATTTGTTTTTTGTGAGTTGATCTACGTTACGTTACGCTACATTACTATACGAGAGTCTTGTGCGGAGGCTCTTAATTACTCGGCAAAGTTGTTCCAATATATATTTTAAGAATATTTTATAATAATATATTTCAAATAAATAAATAATTAATTAATAATATAATATATCAGGGTATATTAATTAATAATATAATATCAGGGAAAGTTACGTTTGAAAAGTAATTCCCCTTTTCTTCTGTTTCAGGTTCCCCTCCGGAGGATGGATCGCTGCTGGACCGCCGCTGTGGACCATCTTGGGACTGCCGCTGTGCACCGCTGGACTGCCTCGGGACCTTCGCTGGACCGCCACTGGATCACCGTTGGAACGCCGAAAGGTAAGTAGGGACAGGAAAGTCGTGAGAGTATGGATCGACTCGTTGAATTTAGGTAAAATGTAATTTATTCTACCTAATTCTGTGATTACAAAGAATTTCTCCCGCACTCGGATTGTCGCACGATGTGTGTTTCGATGCGAATATCGTAAGTATACGAATGGTAAGTATTCGGTTGATGGATAATACGTTCGCAAAATATCTAAGTATTGTCGCGTTGTTATAACGTATTCGCGGTTAACGCGCCGCTCGCGGGTACGCCCCCGGTTGTATCGAGAATCTCTTGTCGACCGTTCGCTACGAGATCTCCCGGGCAACTTCTCGATGCCTCGGCCCGGCTGCGCCTCCCGGCCTCGGTGCTGAGTTCCCCTTCTCGTTCACGTCCACGTGCCCCGCGCGTGTGTCCGCCGTACCAGGCTGTACCGCCGCTCGTGATCACGCGCGCGCCGTATGACTCGCTCATTGTTCGCTCAGAGCAACACGCTACCGAGCAACATCATATTTCCGCATTCTTGCCTGTTTTCGCGACAGGCTGCCGAATAATACATTATCCTCGCATTACTTCACGTTTTCGCGATCTTATTCGAAAACATGTTTGTGCCGGCTACGAAATAATATTCGCGATATTACAATATTCTTATCGTCGAACATTATCTGTAAATCGCCAATGTTAATATCAATTCACATATTACAATCCTCCCTTCGCCACTTGGAGGTGATCTCCGTAGTGTTTCGTCTCGCTGACAACCTTGCAAAGATTTCGCGTAATTCTGGCACACCATATATGCCTGTATCGACCTCTATATGATCGCAAGACGAAACATCACGTTAACATACCGCTGCTTATTCCTAATTTATAGACCGCTTTATTGGCGACGTCGTCTGCCCACCTGGATCGCTCGCGACTCTCCACGACTTCCGGTTCCGGTTTTCGCGATCCGGGCATCGGATCGCGACGAGAGTTAATGGCGAGCTCCTCTAGGCTCTATTTAACGTAATTCTACCGCGACTTCCCGAAGATGACCCTCGGTTCTCGTTTTCGGGACCCGGTGGACGGATTACGTCAGGACCTACATGGGGATGTTCCCTGGGCTCGACACGTTCCATTAATGTCAAAGTTTCTCGAGAATATCTCGCGGTTCTCATTATTGCGATCCAAGGGATGGATCTCGTCATACGTCATAGCGCACGCCTCCTGGGGTTCGAGTGATCACGTTTGTAATTTAATCCCCCAAGAGAAAGTCAATTGTTGCCGATTTTACGAACAAAGAAGTTTTCCGGGACTTTGCGTTTCGCGACCACCCTACATATTGATGCACGGGGTGTACTATCATTCGCGTAATATCTTTTCCCGCCGAATTTACGTCAAACTCGAACGCCCTTATTATTCTAGGGGATGGAATAAAGGAAGCATCTTTTTGTTGGTTTTATCAACGCAATGTGTCTATATTTTCGTTTTCACATTTGAACGAAGGAAAAGGATCAGGTAAATGATTCACAACATATTTATGTCGTCGCGTGAAGTTTTTTATTAAAACTTTTAAACTGCGACCGCTGTCGCCCGCCCCTCGCAAATACCAACATTGCCGTTAAACCGTATCATGAGAGGTTAGTTAACTAATCGCAAATTATATCCTGGAGTAATGATCAAGACATATGTCAGGAATATTTTAATCACAACGCAGTGTACATATACTAAATCTCGGAATATTACGCTTGACACAGAGAAAAGTAATTCCGCAATTTGCCTTTATGGCATACAAGTTCGGGGAGAAAAATTAACCTAATGAAAGAAATTTTAATTTTAACAGAACCTTAGGAAAAGGAAAAATTTAAAGCTTCGCACACAAAACTGTCGGCTCTCGCGCCTTTGAACAAAAAACAGAAAATGAAAAATATAAACCAAAATTACAAAAAGAAAAAACACTCAAATCTAATCCGCATATTTATTGAACGCGGGTGTTGGTCGAATCCGCCTCCTTGGTGTCCACACGGTGCTCGCCGTCGGGCTGGCCCCTGGCGTGTCGCTCGTGTGTCCTTTTGAGGAAGACGTTCGGTTGTGGCAACAGGATGTCCGAGCGGATGGTCGGCGCTGCCCTCTTCTTCATTGCCTCCGGCTCGGCAGCAGTGGACAGCTGCACGATAACCCCGCCCGCGCGCCCGCACCCCCAGCTACTCCTCTTCCTCTCCCCCTTTAATCTCAACGCGCAATACATCTAGGCGCGGAGGGAAAAAGAGCACTCCCTCCCTTTTCCCCACCAAAAAGGAGTGGGAACAGACTTCGTTAAGGGAGTCCTTAGTCCTCTCGGGACCGACACTTCGTTGTATTATCGAAGCCGACAGGAGGGGGAAGGTGAGGTGTTCGGGCACCCACTTCCCCTCCCCCGTTGTCACAAGCCAGCCCTTAATTGGGCTGTGGCGAAGGCGTCACCATCTGCCCGACGGCGCCGTTGTCGGCGCGGCGGCGCTGGTGGCGGCAGCCCCCCGTCACTCTCCTCGTCACTCGTGGAAGGAGGAGGAGGGGCAACTTTCCTCCTCCTCCCGACTGCCGCTGCCCTAGCTAGGAGGGCCCCAACGGAGGCGCCGCCGCGGGCCCGGCGACGCCAGCGCGATAGTGGCGACGGTGGCCCCCCGTCGCTCTCACTCTCAGGAGGAGGGGCAACTTTCCCCCTCCTGATACGCTCTGCCGCCTCCTTCTGCGACATCACGCTGCCGCAGAAGGAGACGAAGGCGTCCTATTTTTCTCTCCCCCTTGCCCCGACCGACGCAGCTACGACGCGTCGCCGAGGCCACCCCGCCTCTCCTCCTCTTATTTGCGGGGCGGCAGGCCTGCGACCCCGCCCTGTGCCTTGCCGGTGCACCCTCCCTAGAACAGAGAGGGCACCGGAGAGGCGCCGCACAATTTTGGGCTCTATGTCCGGGCTCGCCGCAGCGGTAGCATTGACCGGAATGGTCAATCTCACTGCGGCACTGGGCCCGGACATGGCCCCCCTCCAGGCACCTGAAGCACTGCAGGGGCCGCTGCTCCAAGAGATCGACCCCTGCCAGTGCCCAGCCCACTGTGAGCCTGCCCTCCGCCACGACCCTATTGGCCACAGCAAGAGGGCAGCGAACCCACGCGGTCCCTGTCCCACTTGGGGCCCGTCTTATGGGCCCCACCTGTATCGAGCTGGCGGGGCACGCGCCCTTGCGCGCCAGCGCCTCCGCCAGCTCGGCCGTGGAGACAGAGTCGTCCAGGCCCTTGACGCGGATTTCCGCAGTCTTAACGGGCCTGGCGACTCTGACTCCCACCCTTCCAGCGACCGCCTCTGCTACGCGCTGGCAGAGTAGGTCCGCCTTGGGACCGCTGTCTGGTCCCGGGACCTCCAGGGTGAGGGCTCCGGCGATCGCGCGTTTCACCTGGAGCCCACCTATCTCTAGGTCCTGAAGGCTAACCCTCTCCCGGATCTCCGCCATCACTTCACCATACTGCCCCTCGGGGCAGGTGATAGTGACGGCGGCCGACCTCGGGGGCTGCCGCCTCGTCTTCTTGGCTGGCGCAGTCTGACCTAAAGGTCTCGCCGCGCCAGTCTTCCCGGTTCCTCCGGAGCGGGAAGAAGGGGGCGGGAGCGGGGGCCTCCCTCTTCTTCCTCTCCCGCCTCCCTACCACCTTCGTCCAAGTTCTCTCGGGCTCAGGCTGGGAGGCTCGTCGGGGTACATCCGACGTACCGGCCCCCTCCTGCCGCGTCCCCGAGGCCCCAGCGGGGGCCCTCGGGGCGGTCTTGCCTCCCCCTCTGGCAGTCTGGGTGGTCGGGGCGGCAGGGAGCGAGCGCGGCTCCCCCACCCTTCCCCTTCCCCCTTGCCCCCAGGTATAGCGGCAGGGGTCGGTTTTGCCGCCTGGCCCGAAGGCTTCGGCTTCACCACCGCTCCCCCGCTCGCCAACTGCTTCCCAGCAGGGCCTGCCACCACCCGGGGCAGGCTCGCTTCGAACCTCGCCGCCAGGGTTTCAAACAGCCCATCAAAATGGGCTGTCATCCTGGCGGCGAGTCGCTCCTCCATCTGCGCCTCGAGAGACGGACCGGCCCAGACCTCCCCCTCCGCTATGCGGGCCATCCCCCCGAGTCCGGGGGGAGTCGCGGCCGGGCTCGTCTGCATCTGCCGGCCCGTTTTAGACCCCGGACTCGGATTAGCCTGGCTGGGGCTCGGCGTGTTTACCCTCCTCCTTTTGAGGAGGCGCTTTCCCGAGCGAAACACCCCCGCCCCGGAGGCGGCCGTAAAATCGTCGTCCGAGGACGACTTAACGACGACCACCTTCCGGGGGGGGGGGGGCGCCTGGCTCCGCCTCACCTCCTCCAGCTGCCTCTTGAGGGAGGAGATCTCCACCCTCAAAGTCTCCAACTCGGCTTCTCTACCGCCCGGGGAGCTCTCCTGGGCCCGGTTCGCCAGCTCACACGCAGCCGCCTTGATGGTGGAGGCGGCTACGTTAAGGGCCTTCTTCACGGTCTCACCGAGGCCTGCGGCCGTCCCGTTGACCTTGTCTATGGTGCTCACAGATTCGAGCACCCTCAGAGCAAGGTCCAACGTGGGGACGCTCTTTACTTCCGCCCGGGCCTCATTGCGGAGCTTTTTCCGGTTCTTGGAGAGGACCGCCTCCACATTGGGGTCTGTCGTCCTTTTCTCCAACCTACGCTCCTCCTCCTCACGGTACTGCTCATCCGAGAGCCCCGTGGACTCGTTCCCGGTTTCATATGCCGATACCGGCGCAGACACCACCGCCGGTATCGCTAATGCCGCCGCCGCCACCACCGAGACCGCCGCCACCACCGAGACCGCCGCCTCTATCGAGGCTGCTGAGGTGGTCCTGGACAGGCCACCGGCCGGTGCCGATGCCACCGACGATATCGAGACCGCCGAGGCCGACCTGGCCAGTGCCTTCCGCTTACCCGATCCCGGCGTTCCAGCCGGCGCCATCGGGGTCGCGAATGAAAAAAGCCACGCTTGATTACCCTTGCTCAGCAAGAATGTGACTATTCTTTAACCCTCCAGTAAGCGCGTGAAAAGAAACTTAAAAGGGAGCGTGGGATGTAACAGGTAACCTACACCCCAGCCAACTTTGACGGCGCCGATAGACAATACTAAATAAAAATCGCGAGCGCTACCGATCTTAATAGATTAGGAAAAAGATTAAGAAAAGGGCAGCATTGAAAAAACATTGTTTCTATGTGAAATCTAAGAAAAAGGAAAGCCTGGGGTGTAAAATACACCCCACGCGCCCACTGGAGGATTAATAACGAATGACAGATATACGTAATTAATAAATACGTAACTAATCAATATTTTCACGTTTATATTAGCAATGAACAAATTAATAATCATGGAACAACCATTAATCAGGCAGAAACTACACAGCAAATCGATTTACGGGCGGAATGCAATAAGACACCTTATTTAGATGGCAAATTTTTTTAAGTGGATTTCGAAAAATCATCTGAAGATGGATCCTCAGTGTATGCCACATGCGTTTATTGCGTACCGAAACAATGTATTAAAGGAAGTTTAAAAATCTCTTCAAATTATGTGTCGCATTTGAAAGTATGTTCTTCTAACTTTTTTATACTTTTGAAAACAATATAGTTAATTAATTTTATAGTTTTTTATATTTTTAAAGAGAAAACATCTTGATCTATATTCGGAATATAACATTTACAAAGACGCTAAACGACAGAGAATGGAAAGACCTAATATCATTCGAAGAACAACCTGCGCTTTCTCCCAGCAGCTGTTCGAAGAGAATGTCGCTCGTTATATACTGGAGAGTATGTCACCGTTCAGTACCGTTTTGCTTCCAGCTTTTCGACAAATATTCGATAGTAAGTGTGAATTTTTTTCTATCATTAATGTGTGCATATATGTGCGTATTTGTGCGTGCGCGTATATTTGAAGGCTTTAAAATAATGCACTTACATTACAGGTTTCCAAATAAAGCATGGAGACAAACCTTTAAAACATCTAAATCAGAACACTTTGAAAAAAAGAATCGACATTATTTACAATGAGCAGATAAAAATTCTCAAGAATTATTTGAAAAATGTCAAATATGTTTGCACTACAGCGGATGTATGGACTGCGCCCGATCGCAGAATTATTGGTGTTACGGCTCATTGGGTAAATAATTTTGATTTTACACCAAAATTAGAAATTTGTTCCTACTGTATTAAACGTTATTATTTCTTACAGTTATGTGAGAAAACATTGAAAAGAAAATCTGCTGCTCTAGCTTGTAAAAGAATAGAAGGTACTCACACAGCTGAAGTCATTGTCACTGAACTAGCCAGAATACATGCGTTATATGGATTAAATAATGAAAAAATAGTAGCGACAGTTACTGATAATGGATCTAATTTTATCAAGGCGTTTAAAATATTTGGCTTAACCAATAGCTTTATTTTGGAAATTGAAAGCTTGAGCGCGAATAATGTCGACGAGTTGGAAGAAAGGGAAACGAGTGACTCTGCAGGAATGAATGATGATGAATATATTAGTGAGACAGACGAAGTTAGTAATGAGATTAACAATGAAAATGATGATTGTGATGATGATGATGATGATGATAACAATTACGATAACATTGATAATATTCCTGTTAATAGCAATGAGACAAGCGACGAAATTGATATTATTTTACCTCTACATCTGAGATGTGCAAGTCACACGTTACATCTCATAGCCTCTAGTAATGCTTTGAAGATAATAAAAGATGATTCAAGGCTGAAACGTTTGCACGAAGAGGCCATCGGAGCATGTAAAAAGCTTTGGAAAAAATTGAGATCGCCTAAAAAGCGTGAAACTTTAAAAAAATATTTAAAGTGTGCCTTAAAACGCCCTGTTGTAACAAGATGCAACTCTTTGTATGACTGTCTCAAGCAAATAATTTCATTGGAAGACAAATTGACTGATATACAGCAATATGTAAATTTTGAAGTCGATATCAGGGAGCATCATTTTCGATACATAAGTGATTATTTGACATGTATGAAACCTCTGGCTTTGGGGATTGATAAGGCTCAAGCCGAGACAACCTGTTATTATGGTTGCTTATTACCACTGCTATTAAGTATAAAGAACAAGTGGACTGCAATTCTCAGAGATAATAATCTAATATATTGTAAGAAGTTAGTGGAAGGAATGCAGCTAAAATTAATTGATAGATTTAATGACTTTTTTGAAATTCGTGGTCAAGGAGAAGCTGCTGCTCTTGCTGCGATTACACATCCACAATTTAAAGATCGATGGTTAGCTTGCTTGAGTGATGATAAAATAATGAAAGTGCAACAACTGATCAGTACGGCGTTTAGTGACTCTGAAAATAATGAAATTCCAGAAAAACCAATGGAATTAGACGATTTCTTTGATTTTGGTGAAAATACTACTCAGCCCAATAGAAGATCACAAATTTTTACATGCCAAGGAGATAATACATTAGAAATTTTACGAGTTCTGAATAATCCTATTACGACCTTAGATATTTTAAATCAATTCCCACAGGTGAAACAATTGTTTATTAAATATAATACGTGCATACCTTCATCAGCACCAGTTGAGAGGCTGTTCTCATATGCGACTATGATGAATATCGCTAAATATAACAGATTGTCAGATAATTTTTTTGAGAAACGAGTGCTTGCCGCTGCAAATATGAAGAAAAGATACAATTAAGTACAAAATGTAAAGAACAAGTTTCAATAAATAACATGATACAATAAAACACACTAATTATTTATTTATTATTGTAGTATAAAAATAGTTATATTTATACAATCATTATAATGCTCATATTCTTTTATAATGTAATGTAAAAAATATTCTTTTTTGTTATTATAGGTAACAAAGAAATCGTCGCCATTCAATCATATAATGATACTAAGCCTTTTCCTTTTATTAGAGCAAATAATTTGCCGTCACATTATTTTCATTAAATAATTTATGTTTTTGTTTTAAAATTCAGAAAATAGAGCGATATAATCCGCTCTTAAAAAATATAATGAGATATTTAACTAAAATTTCTTATAATGTGATTTCTGCCCAGTGCTCTGAATGTCAACGTGAAGAAATTCAAGCAAGCGCGGGAAAACGGCGGGAGTAACTATGACTCTCTTAAGGCATCGATGGCATTGATGAGGGCGATAGGGGCGGCGCACAGTGGGACATTTTGACGATCTAGGCGCTCAAAAATCTGAAACAAAATATCTACTCCAGTTTGTATTTTTTTTCGTTCAAGCTGACGTGGAATGATACTAGAAAACGTTTTTGAATGAGAAAGTAGTGTGTTTATTAGTTATTTATGGATAAAAAAGCGATTTTATGAACAAAGGTGATTTTCTAAAGAAAAAAAATTTGAAATAAACCTAAACATAAACATAAACTTTGACATAATATTTGCATATTACTCTGAATCTGAATCACAGCTTTCATTAGAATTCGCCTCACTCTCGACGTTTTCCCGAGAGAAAGAGGGTGATCGTATAATAACGGCAATATTTCGGATGAGAGCACGTTTCGTTTTGTTAAAACTGGCTTCCTCAAACTCGCTATAAACGGATCAGATGTAACTAGCAATCTATGCAACAAGTCTGTATTTGTGTTTATTCTGGAATTTTTACAAGCGCGAAGGCGAGGCAGGGCGGCAAATCACACGAGTCTGAAAAAGCTTTCGCCCCAAGGTGCACACGATATTTTTCACAATACCTTTACGGAAAGTTCGACCGAACATCCGGGCCCTACAATTATAACGTAGATACGACGAAATAGTTGAAGACATCGAAACACCGATCACGGTACTAATATCGTTAAGTCGCACTCCGCGGCAGAGCTGTCCGTACAGCAGCAGTACAGCTCCAGCTAGTTCACCCATAACGTAAAATTTAATGTTTTGAAAACTTAAATACTTCTACATACTTTCGATATATGAAAAATCAATCCGTTATTTTATAGTATAACAAAGTAAAAGTCTACATGGTGCGCCTCGGCGCGCGCCTGCCAGATCGTAAGCACATAATTTACAAAAACACGCACTATTTGAAAGATCGCAAAAAATCGCAAAATGTCTTTAATGTTTTGAAGACCTAAATACTTCTACTTTCGATCTATGAAAAGATCAATCCGCTATTTTGTGCTATAACAATATAAAAGTTTACATTTAGGCAAGATATATATGGGACGTTCCACGTCAACCGGATCAGTGCTGCGGCCAAAATTTAAAGCGACGAAAAAATACGTATGAGGTCTTAATTTAAAGCTTGAACAAAGAGCTACAAAAAGCCATATGCGCCTTAGCAAAAATCAAGATGGCGACGTCAATATGGCGGTCATAAACTCAAAATTTTTGATCAATTAACCGGCTCAGTGCTGCCGCCAAAATGTTCAGCGACAAATAAATTCGTATAAGGGCTTATTTTAAAGCTCGAACTGAAAACTTTTAAAAGCCGTATGCACATTTGCAAAAATCAAGATGCCGGGTCCAAGATGGCCGACTTTTCGTCAAAATTTGATGTCAATGCCTTTAAAAACACCAGATTTGTTTGACAATTTATCGACAGGGATTTTGAACGTCACTTCTCTCAAATCTGGTGTGATAGGTTCCAAATCACAAAATGGCGGATCCAAGATGGCCGACTTTTCGTCAAAATTTGATGTAAAAGCCTTAAAAAACACCAGATTTGTTTGAAAATGGATCGACAGGGATTTTTAAGGTCACTTATCTCAAATCTGGTGTGATAGGTTGCAATTCACGTAATGGCGATCCAAGATGGCCGACTTATGACTAAAATTTGTATCGATTGCCTCTAAGAACACCGGATCTCGTTGCAAAAGGATTTATGGAGGTTTCTAATATTGGGATTTTCACTCGTGACGTAGCCGTGACGTCACAAGGCCAAGATGGCTGGCCTATTCCTGAAAATTGTACGCAAACATATGATCTGAGGTGGTTTATCGTGCCTTTTAAACGCGTGTGATAAAAATATGTACTTAAATATAAAAGAAATATGTGCATTTGCACAGTGCACCCCTTCCTCAAGGAATTTCATGGAAGGAGAAAATTTTGTTGTGCTTTGGACATTTATTAACATGCGGGATAACCTCTCAAGATGATGACAAATGGCATTTAACTGCATATTGCCTTCAAATGTCAGATGTTAAAGGTGCACCTCACGAAATAAACATAGTGATATTGAAACCAGGGAAAATATCATCCGCAAAATGTAGTTGCAAAGCAGGGATGAGTGCAAAATGCAAACACACGGTTGCAGTTTTGCTATATTGTAATCGGTAAGTACATATAAAAGTTATTAATGTATGTTAACAATAACACATGTGAGAAAAGTTGATTTCTTCTCACAAATATTGAAACACTTATGATCTTCCACAGTCACAGTCCTGTCAGCCGTGCTCAGCGATGCCCGGAGGCGGTGTCGGACGTTACACCTGGCGTGCATTGACCTGTCGAAGGCATTTGACACGGTCTCGCACCCAGCTATACATGAGACTCTCGAAAAACTGGACCTCCCTTGGGAGTTTAGAGAGTATATCAGGGCTGTCTATTCGGATGCGCAAACGGTGATAGGATCCGTCACCAGTGGAGTGTCGGCCATCAAGATCGGACGTGGCGTAAGACAGGATCCGTTATCGCCGCTACTGTTCAATCTGGTCGTAGATAGAGCACTAGCGATTCTCTCGGAGGATGTTGGCTATCAGATAGGGGATGAGCTGATTAGCGCCTTGGGCTACGCAGACGACATTGTGCTCCTTGCCTCTACCAGATCTGGTCTGCAGGAGAACCTGACTCGGCTTCAAGCTGCTTTTGCGCGGAATGGACTAACCATCAACGCAAAGAAAACAGGAGTGCTGTCAATGTCTGTTTCACCGCCATTACGATCTCATGGCGAGGTGTCTGGAGCCCTAGGAGCGGGGGTGAGCTGCGTAGTCTGGGCCTAACGCCTGCCCAACTGCGTACGCTTACGACTCGCGTCCTCTGGGGCTCATGGCTTAATTGGAAGCGATTTAACGGTATAACAACCCGTTATATGCCAGGGCGGAACGTAACCGCAATTAGTGGTACACGTCGGCTTGGCACGTAGAGTTGGGTGCCTCCGCATTAGCGGACGAGTAAGAATGTGAGTGTGCATGATTAGTAGAGTGAGAGCTGCTAGACAGTTTTTTTCAAGCACTTCCAGGGTGTTAGCTGCAAACACCGACAGTAAACCACCTTGCAATATCGTTGTAGGTTCAGAGTGACTGTGCATTATTGCAGTCGTTTTGCCTTAAACGAAACAAATAGCCAAATGCCTCGTCATCTAATTAGTGACGCGCATGAATGGATTAACGAGATTCCCACTGTCCCTATCTACTATCTAGCGAAACCACTGCCAAGGGAACGGGCTTGGAAAAATTAGCGGGGAAAGAAGACCCTGTTGAGCTTGACTCTAGTCTGGCACTGTATATAATCTCAAAAGTGCAACCTAAAAATTACATAAACATTTATAATTTATGATACTATTTTTGTTATTAGTTTATGTTATTATTTTAAGCACAAAATTATAGAAAATTGAGAAATATTTTTACAGTAACATGATAGTTTAAAGTTTATAAGGCCATAACGCACGAGTTTTTAAAATGGTTGTTACATTACATGTGAGAAAGTTGCCAGAACCAACGGAGAAAAATATTCTTAAATTCACACAAATTAGTTGTTAATTGAAATCTTTTCGATTAAATGCGCTCATATTAATCGTTAATTAAACGGCTTTGGATTAACTCCACTTAAATCAATCGTCAATCGAACGATTTTCGATTAATTCCGCTTAAATCAATCGTAAATCGAATGATCTTCGATTAATTCTGCTTAAATTATTCGTTAATTGAATGACCTTCGATTGAATTCGCTCATATCAATCGTCAATTAAACGGCTTTCGATTAACTCCGCTTAAATCAAACGTTAATCGAACGATCTTCGATTAATTCTGCTTAAATTAACCGTTAATTGAATGACCTTCGATTGAATTCGCTCATATCAATCGTCAATTAAACGGCTTTCGATTAACTCCGCTTAAATCAATCGTCAATCGAACGATTTTTGATTAATTCTGCTTAAATTAATCGTTAATTGAATATCTTCGATTGAATTCGCTCATATCAATCGTCAATTAAACGGCTTTCGATTAATTCCGCTTAATTCAATTTTAATTAAATAGTTTTTAATTATATTTATTTAAAATATTTATTAATTAAGTTGATTGAATTATATTTGTCTATATTAATTATTTAATTTAAAAATTGAAATTGATTATAATTCAAACCCTGAAAACAACTTATTCGATTTTGCTTTTACCTTGAAAGAATAGGAACAGGGAACACGGTTTAAATTTTAAATCTTTATAATGAGAACAGGCTAAAACAGGTTTTAACTGCAGATTCTTTTGTGTAAGATAAAATATCTATGAAAGGAAAAACATCTTATCTAATATATATTTATATAAGATTATCATTAAAAATTTGGAGAGATAGAAAGAAAAGTAAACAGAGACTGATATTTAAAATACACCCTTACCGTTTTCCTTTGTCACACTCCTGCTTTCTCTCTCTCTCTCTCTCTCTCTCTCTCTCTCTCTCTCTCTCTCAGCTAACCTATCCCCCTTTCCTACCCCCTTCCATTTCCACTCCCTCGACGGTGTGCCACCTTGGCGCGGTGAGGGAGCCACCCTGTGTGTGTGTCTGTTCCGGGGCGCGGTATCTCGCGGTGGTCCTCTAACCACCTGAGAGAGAGCCCGGCGTGCGAACAGAAACACACGCGCACACAGGGTCCAAGAGCACACCACCCAGGGGGTCCGGCAACCTCCGTAAGGGTCTCCGGTCTTCTAGGAAATCGGAGACCCGATTTGCCGGTAGGGGAAGGTAACCCCGACTTCAAACGCCCGGCTGGCCGGGGCCGTTAGGGCAGGAGTTTCTACTCCTTTCGCCGGCCTAGAGGAAGGAAAACCTCGTTAAAAAGCCACGGGGTGGTTTTTTTTTAATCCTTCACCCATTGCATGCCGGTGTTCCGGCAGGATGGAGGATTCTTACGGGAGGGGGTAATAGAGTGTGTCATTCACCACGATGGTTATTAATTTGTTATCTTTTTCTCTATGTTTCAGCGAGAACGATAACTGAAGCGCCAGTTCGACGAACTTTTCCAAGCTCAAAGGTAGGTATTCGATCGTTGTTATTTTTTTTCACGTTTAACGGTACGAACTGACTCATTTCTCCTTTGTAAAATATTACAGATGACCATCGAGAATCGCGACTCGAGTCCGAGTCCCAGCCCGAGCCGCGGCAGCGACAGCGACAGCGGCAGGTGCAGCTGCTGCGGCCGCAGTAATTGCGGTAGTAGCAGCAGCAACAACGGCAGGTGCAGCTGCTGCGGCCGCAGCAACTGCTGCAGTAGCGGAGAAAGCGGCAGCGGCAGAAATCTGCCACGTATGTATACGCTTTGCGTTACATTTATCGTCGACGTCAACCGCGCGCAATTGTATAATTGTTTTTAAAACTTTTCACAGAACCCATACAATTGGACGAAACCAATTTCGCGCCCGATAAAGAATTGGAATTCAGGTAAATACATTCGACGACGTATGTGTGTGTGTGCGTGTGCGTGTGTTTGTGCGTGTGTGCGTGTGTGTGTGTTTTAATTCTTTTTCTTTTGCAGCGACGTCGGGCTCGTTTTTCATCGCCGAGTCCTGAGTCCCGAGGATGGCGATGAGGAGGGAAACGAGACCGACGACACTTTGTCGGTCTCGTTGTCCGACCTCTTTGATCCAGCTCAGCCAGGGCCGAGCGGCATGCAACAAAAGAGGAAGGTCGACGACGACGACGACATTCCTTTTTTGTACGACGACGACGACGACGACCCGGTGGTGGTGGTGGTGGTGGCGGCAAATGCGTTTCGACGCGGGGACCGCGCGACAACGATGGCGGCGTCGGTGGTGGTGGTGGTGGTGGTGGTGACGGTTGTTGCCGTGGCAGTGGCGGTACAGTTGTTGCCGCTGCTGTTGTCGTTGCTGCTCGTTGTAGAGGCAGTAAAAACGGTGGCCGTGGCGGACCAGCCGGGACGACTATCTCCTGCGAGATAATTCGCGGTACTTCACGCTTTTTTATTTCGTCTTTCTTCTCGGGTACTGCCGGTATCCGAGGAGACGGTGACGACGGTTGCCGACGTGGTGGTGGTGGTGGTGTGGTGGCGGTGGCGGCGGCGGCGGCGGCGTTGGTCTCTGTATCGGGTAATATCTTTGGAGAAACGACATGTCTTCTCGTGTTAGCCGTTGTTCGCCGCGTGTCTCTCTCGCCGCCGAAAACGACGATGGGACGTCGTCGGTGGTGGTGGTTTTCGACGTCTTCGTTTTCGTTCTCGCTGATGTAAGCGAGGCGGCCGTTGTTTCCTCCTCCTCCTCCTTCTTCTTCCGCATCGTCGAGTCTTCCTCGGCGACGTATTTCGCCGCTCCCTCATCTCTCTTTCTTTGTATTTTTTTTATTTTGGTTATTCTCGTTTCGTTTCATTGTTGATTTTTTACTCGCAACCCGCCCCGGCTAGGCCTATTTTCTAGGCCTACACCTCGGGCCCCCGGGATGGTCATCGGGGGCACAGGGTCCCACAAGCCCCTTACGCGCCACATGGTTTAGGCCATCAAGGGCCATCCCACACGGGTTTTTAGGGTTCCCCCGCCTCCGACCTCGGGGGTACCGGGACGGGCGCCGCCACGCGGGGGGCCCCACGAACGGATGGGGCGATGGAGGTCGCGTCCCCTCCATCGCCTTGCTCGCCGTGGCAGCCAGCTCGTAGCCCATGTCGCCGGCCGAGGTATCCTTCGCACCGACGACATATTCTTCCTACTCCGGTGGTCGGGTTCGGGAGGGATGCGATCCTCGACCACCGAGAGTTACCCACGCGTCGCAAGCCGTTGATCCTGCGGCTAGACCTTCCGGCCCCGACCTCGGAATACGTCCGAGCGGCCCAAGCGTTTGAAGTCGGAGTCGCCTTCTCCTACCGGCGATTGGGACAACGCGCGGCCCGAAGGCCACAGTCCCTGAGAAAGTCGCCGGGCTCCTATTCTTCCTTCCGTCCGGTCCGTGTGGACCGGAGGAAGGAAGGGTGGACTCTTGGACCCCGCACCTTGCAATCGTCCTTACAAGCTCAGACGATGGCATCGTCATCCTCAGATTCTAAGCCACGAGGTACAGCAGCTACACCGATGACAGCAGGACGAGAGGCAACACCAGCGAGAGATCCGGTTAAAACAAAGGCAGCAATAAAATTAATAGACCCAAAAATCCGTTCCTCCACTCCCTTTACTGAAAAAGACAATAACGATAACGATACCAGCTTTGACGCGGATATCACTATCCCACTGGATGACAACGACGAAGGCGTTCCGGTGGAACAGCTGATTGCCAGCAGCCAGCTGTTGAAGCCAGATGATGCAGCGCAGACCGAGTCCCAGATGACGTAAAAAGGTTGGTGATGTGCTGAAAAAGAAAAACAGAATTAGAGACATTAAAATAATTAATGGAACAAGCTCAATAATTAATATAATAACGAAGCGTGACAGAAACAATTCATGATTATTAGAAGTGATACCTTATTTTGACATTTTGATATTCAAGTTTATATTTTATATAATATATATAGATACATATATCGAGCTCTTCCAGACGAGCGTATGATATTTGATATTTTAAGTAATACGTACACTGAAAAAAAAGATTAGTAACACCAAGTAGAATCGAGTTAACTGAAATTAAATTTCGGGGTTGCATATGGCCAACTAAGTTACTCCGTTATTTGAACTAAATTTTTTTATTCCTTCAACTTGTTTTTTGTATGAAAGCAAATGAAAGTTAGGTTTAATCAAATAATTATAAAAGTGATTCAATTATTTCGCAAAGTAACTACAACCCGGAAAAGTTGTACAATATATAAAATACAGAGTATATTTTACTTTTTTCTCGAGGTAAATTGGTAAAGTATAGTGTCGCATAAAATAAAATATTATATGTCCTTCAACCTTTCCTGCAGGTTACGCGAATTAGGATTAACCATTGATTGAAGGAATTGAAACGTTCGAACACTTTATCAGATAGTATTATGAATAACATCTAATGCCGTGTGTGTACAGCCGCACGCCCCGCCTGAACAAATTCGCTTCTCTCAGCCGGTAACCGGTCACCCATCCAAGTAGTAACCGCGTCAAACGTTGCTTGACATTGATGATCGAACGGTCTAGTGGAGATCCTCTGACTCTAACACTTTTTTCTTGCTTATACTCGTATATAACACATCTTTATAGCGTCCAAAAATCTTGTAATGATATATTAACTGGTAAATATTAAAAACAATGTAACAAAAATTTTGATGTATAATGAATATTAATACAATAGATTGTAGAATGAAATGTAAATACAACTGTATATATTATCCCATCAACAGACTTCAGGAAGTTGCTATAACTAAAATTCTTTTAGTTGAATCTATTTCGCAAACGGTGTCTAATTATCCAAATAATGAGTCCGGTGTACTTATTATCAGTTTGATTTGACCCTCCACGCAGTAGTAAAATTACTAAAATTCTGGTAGTTCAAAGAACATTGTACATTGTACAAATAACTATGTTTGAGTTCCGTTAACCTTTTACTGTTGACTAGATTTTACAGTACAAATAACTACGTCACATTGTTGAACTAATTCGACTTTTAATCAATTTGACTCGATACCAGTTTGTGCAACCGAATTCTCGTAACCCTGACACTTAGTTCTCGTTACCCAATTTTTTTTTTCAGTGTAGCTTTAAGTTTTGATATACATTTATAATGGTTAGAGGTAATTTTATAACGATAACGTGTGACATACATATAGATGATAAGAGATATTCAGTATTATTATTAGTGTCGATAAGTGATAGTGATGTAAGAATAACTAGGATAAGAATGATAGAGCATGATAGCTCGTAAACATGCCCAAATACAGAGAGGGGCCTGTTATGAATTTGAGTTAACGTATAACGTTAAAATTAATTATTTTTAGTTGTCAGATAGCTGAATTAATATTTTGAGATTTGAAAGGCCGAAATTGAAATTAAGACCAGTTGTAGATTTTTTTGATGGATTCACCTTCTGTGAGTCGAGACGAGTCCAAATATACCTCCTTTGAGCTAACTTTAACGTCGGATTAGATTTCAGTGCGATCAGCTGATTTTAAGAAAGAATGATAATTTCGCACTTTTGACGATGGATTACGATTACTTGTGTCTCCTGAAAGGGAATATATGTCGATTATCGATTTCGAATCGATATTTCAAAAATTGACATTTACAGATAAACTTTTGCATTTTGGGCAAATATGAATAAAAAAGGGTATGGACACATTCGTATTGTTTCACAGAACAGGCCTACATAGTTTTTTCCAAAGAAATCGCAATAGTTAAACTTTTCACCTGTTTAGGCCTACTTGGCTATTTATGATGCGATTTCGATAAAATTGGTCTGGAACGTTTTGTTAGGTCCTAATGAGACCATCTATATGATTTATTATTGATTTTTTGCTTTATTTTAAATTTTCACCCTTTAGGGTTAACTTCGCCATTTATGATACGATTGCGATGAGTATGGGCTTAAACGCTTTGTCTAGTCCTAGGGAAACTGCCCATATAATTTAATTTTGATTTTTTCCATTATGACGAGTTTTCACCTGTTCAGGTAAACTTTGCCAATTATCGACCGATTGAGCCGGGAATGGTCTTAAACGATTACTAGTGTTTCTTAGAAGCGACCCACATAGTTTTTATTTCATTTTTCTCAGTATTACGAGATTTCACATTTTTGACTTAGAATTGCCAAAATTGAGAATAAACGCAATTATGGTGCAATAACGATATGTACGCATTAGTATGAACCTATAGAAGGATAATATGAAGTTAGATTCTCAATTTTCGCGATATTTACAAAAATGACCATTTGGAGTCAAAAGTCGTATTAACCCTTTGTAACTCATGTTATCAAAAATGACAACTATGACAACTATTTTAAATTGATTTACAACAGATACATTCATGATTTAGAATTTTGATGGACACTTTGCCGGTTTGTAACAGTATTGTTACCAGGAGTTACAAAGGGTTAAATGATATTTTGGCCATGTACCCGATTCCTTTATTTGTAAATTCGACTTTAATTATGTATATGCGGTTCTGAAGAAGACCAAGTATGGTCGAAACGTAAACTAATTCGATTGTACTATTGTATTTTGAATATATAAATGTTAACACCTATTTTTGCTCGAAATTTGGCCATTGTTATTTGTTTAGCTGTTTGCTTTATCGAGCGTATTTATTTTGTTTTTTGATATTTTAAGGTTTTATTGCGATATATATGTTCAGAGGGACTAACTAAAGTCACCTACGAAGAGAAAACGCGAATTTTCTCAAAATTATAGATTTTGACTATTTTGGGTAAAATTATAAAATATCGAATATTTTCAATATATTTCGATGGATTCATGTTCAGTGGGATGCAAGAAGCCCAGATATGATGTTTAAATTCAATTTAAGTGATTATTTCGAAAAATCACCATTTTGGGTCAAAATCCGTAATTTACGTAATTATTTAATTTTAACGATAGAAATAAGTTATTTGTTGTAAGAGGAATCCAACTAACCCTCATTTATCGGACTATTATTAAAGATTTTCATCAATTTCGTGAAATTAGCGAATATCGATAATTATGCGTGTATGATTGCATAGGAGGCATTGTAATAAAGTAAGAAAAGCATATCCGAAGTCAAAATTGCATAATTATACGCATATGAAGATTTCATTGTCGTAGGTCAGGAATATCAATTTTGGAAATACCTGTACATTATTAATTGAAACGATAGATTCATTTATTGTGAACGTAATAGAATGCGTTGGATTTATTTTGCGAGCGTTTAAAGCGTTTTGCAAAGACTTTGCCAAAAAACCTGAAAAAGGGGAAATTAAGCTATTTTACGTTTTGAACGTTATTATTATGATTAGTATACTTACCTGATGAATCCTGGAATGTTCTGGAGTGTGTGCAATGAACCTGAAAGAAAAAGAGAGATTAATAAAGAAATCGATTCAAAACATGAATGAATGAATATACGGGATTAGAGAAATCTGTAATGAGCCGTGATTAATTGTATGGAATGAATGATTCTGTATGATATATGGAGAGTAATGCACATTCAGGATTATAAGTATATACGGGATTCAATAATATATTTATTTATTTTATATTTTAGAGAAGGGTAAAATAACGGAAACATGTAGTTGCGTGTCTCGGTAGCATCATTTAATTATTAGTAGAGTCATTTGATATTCGTGTGTAATTTGATATCCTTGAAGTTGTTTACTTCAAGCGGAATTTTCCGTTGAGCGTGTTCAGACGAGTTAGCTACATGTAAGAGAGAGATAGCGAGAATAGCGCGACCGATCTCTGATTGGCCGTGTGCAGAAGGGTGGGATTGAACATCCATCCCGAGTATAAAAGCCAGCCCGAGCGAAGGCTCGAGGTGAAGAAAGAATGACGGAAGCAGCGGTGGAGCATACTCAGTCTTTCGCATAATCCAAGATTTTCTGTGACTCTGCGATATCTGACTTTGTGAGAACTGTGCCAACGAGGGCTAACACTGGTGCCATTGGGAGGACGGACGGCTGGACGGCAAGCCCAGCGGTGTCTCCTGAAAAACAGGTCTCTGGACACCCCTCCATATTGGAGGGTAAGAAAACTGCTAGGCTGCCGCTGAAGCGACAGGCCGACGAGGACGTATCCGACCTATCCGGTCAGGACAAATTACCTCGTATAGAAGTTGACTCTCCGCTACAAGGTCAGTTTAATACCTCTAATCGTTTCCAATGCCTAGCCGAGACGGTAGAAATTCTTGAGAGAGAAGATGAGGATCATGTAGTTCTTACAAATAATGAGCATGTGAGTAAAGAGGGTGGGTCTGCGGATCGCGACGCCGCATCGGTAGCAAACTCGGTAGAACATAAGCCCAATAGAAAACCTCCAATATATTTCGCATCAAAAATCAATGACTATACAGAATTTGCAAATCAGTTGAAACATAGTGTCGGTGAAAATTTCCATCTTAAGTTTCTTGACAACCAAATTAAAATTCAGTTTTTCAAGATAAGTGACTATATTTGTTTCAAAAAATTCGCAATAGACAAGCAGTTCGCGTTTCATACATACTCTCTTCCAGAGGATAAAACACTCATAGTCACATTAAAAGGACTTCCAAACATACCAAACCTTACTATTTCCAACGAATTAAAGAAACTTGGTATAGAGATCAACTCATGCGTTCAACTTAATGATGAGAAAAGCACATATGCTACATACAAAATTAATCTGAGTGCCAAATTTTCTCTTATACAACTAAGAAAAATCCGTTACTTATTTTACTCAAGAATTTATTGGGACAAATTTATCAATAGAAAAATCATTCTACAATGCTACCGATGCCAAGCGTTCGGCCACACCTCCGCAAATTGTTACAAAAAACCCAGATGCGTAAAATGTTCAGAAAATCATCTCACGTCGGAATGCACAAAAGATCTAAATTCACCGGCAAAATGTTGTAACTGCTCGGGAGAACATCCTGCGAGCTACTCAAAGTGTCAAACATATTTAAAGTATTTAGAAAAACGGACGACTGCTACTCGCCCGTCTCGCTCGGCTCTGCATGATACTAATAAAAACTTGCTTATGAACTCTGTTGAAATTTCCAATACGCGACGCAGGTCATTTTCAAATTCTGCTGGTCATGATTATCCTTTGTTTGTTGGATTAGTTGCCCCAACAAACAAGCATATTTACTATTCGCCTCCTAGAACCTATGTCGAGGCCTTGAAAAGGTCTAACGAACAAAGTAGCAATAACAATACAAGTGACTTTGCGAACTCAGATGACATGGCAGATTTTAACGGATTAATCCTCGAAATCAAAAAACTGAGTTAACTAGTTAATATAAAATCGACTTCCGCTTCCGGCGCTATCGTGAGTGACACGTGTGTGAGTGACTGGGCGAAAGTAAGGCAAAGAGGAGTGTGAGAGGGTGTGTGAGAGGTCAGCGAGTGGGTGAGAGAGAGAAGTGGAGGAGGGAGAGAGCGTGTGTGAGTGGACAAGGGTCAAAGTGAGAAGATAGGGTTGGATACGGGAAGGGAAAAGTGGCGTAAGGGCAACGGTCAGACAGGTAGGCACGGAATAATAAGAAGAGAGGGGCGGAACGTATAAGCAGGGACGTCACGGCGTCGCACTGTCGCGGCGACACGCGTGGGGACATAGAGTCTATTGGCCACGGACATTTGGTTCACGCACTCGGTCGAGCGGCCGGTGGTGCGAAGCTACCATCCGTGGGATTATGCCTGAACGCCTCTAAGGCCGTATCCTCTCTAGTCAAAGGTGGCAATGATATCTCTAGGAGTCTCGTGAGTCGAAAGGCTCAAAACAATGTGACACACTACTAGGCGGCCGGTCCTCGCGGTCCGGTCGTCGCACGAGCCCGGTTTGCCGTACGGCTCCTCTGCCCGTCGTCGGGATCTCACCGCTTACGACGGCACGGCGTCTAACGGTCGAACATGAGTTTCGCGAGTTCGATGTCGAGACTCGGAATCGTCTGTAGACGACTTAGGTACCAAGCGATGCCAGACTCGCGGTTTTTGCCAGCCACTGCCAGCCAGTGGTGGGGATGGGCAGAGATGCCAACTTTACGGTTCAACAACGCAGCCGAGCGCTTCGGCTGGCTTCGGCCAGCTTCGAGCGTCAGCGGTAGAAAAGGATAGACAGATCTGCTGTCCTTTTCTTCTCTCTCGAGCTATGGCTATTGGCTATGCGATTTCGGATCTCGTGAATGCCGAGTTGACGAGGCGATCAGGCGACGCGTGACATTATATCGGCGCGCGACATTAATTATTGATGTATTTTCCTACATATTAATAAATCTAAAAAATTATTTAATAAAGAATTATTATATACATTTTTTTATATGTTAATACAAAATTAAAATTTGAATTAAAATATAAAAATCCACTCTTGGTCAATATGTACGTTTTTTTATTTAAAAAGAATCACTGTTTATTCAACAATCTCTATTTAAAGAATTAATTTCAGCGCAATATGATATTATTAAGTACTAAAAAAAATTATAGTTTATACACTGTTCTTCTTTCTGTCTTTGAATTTATTTTCCATTAAATGTATAACGTACATATTGTTGCTCAACGGAAACCGCGAGAAGGTGGTGGTCTCTTCCCGATAAAAACAGTACGTGAAATCCACGTTATTGCTACGTGGATCAGCATCGTGGAATCCACGTGGACATTCGAGTGGACAATCCGCTCAAGAACGGTACTGTAGTCCACGTGGATGAGATCATCGATTTGACGTAAAATCCACGAGCTTTCTCTCTGAATTTCTTGAAGTGGAATCTCACTCCAAAAGAGTGAGATTTCACTCCTAGGAATAATGAAAATACTGCAAGTCTCTAATTGGAGTGAAATTTCACTTTTCGAAAAAGTGAGTTATTCATTCTTTACTTGGAGTGATTCTTCAACTCTGAAAAGAGTGACATGTTTCACTGAATAATTATTCACCCGACATAAAAAAAATTATTTATTTCGAAATTTTATTACTATTTTTTAACTAAATTTGTTTTTTAAGATGCAGTCTATGATTATAAATATTTTCTCGTATTTGAAAAACACACTTACCTTGGTGGGATTCGAACTCGGGACCTCTGCATCGTGAGCCAACTGCCTTACGTGGTAGACTACTTCTTAATTTGATGTAAGCGTTATATATAGTCTACATATGTCATAACCAGCGCAAATATATAATTTTTCAAAAATTATCTTAAGAAACAAATTTAGTTTAAAAAGAGTAATAAAATTTTGAATTGGATATATAATATAATATTTCTTAATGTCGGGTGAATGTCAGAAACCAGTGCCGGCTCATTATGAAATTTTGTGTTCGTAAATATATTTATGAAAAAAGTATATTTATAAGGTTAAAACAGTCTTATCAAATCCTTACAACGGCCTCACTAGACAAAAATAAGGAAACCTTTCTTATGGCATCCCTAATAAATAATGATCGGGACCTCATCCGGTTAGCGCATAAACGCAGTATAATAATACTTTCATTAATTATAATCTTTATATCACTTTGATTAATTATAATCTTTAATAGAAATTACGTGGATGCAGATTTATCCACAAACTATCCACATGGATGCAACGTTTTTTTTTCATCACTACATCGAAGTCTTTTATCCTCGAAATATCAATAAAAATTCCCTGTACATATTTCTTAATAGATATATCCACAGAGAATCTACATTGATATTTCGGAGATAATAGACTTCGATGTAGTGATGAGTAAAGAACGTTGCATCCATGTGGATAGTTTGTGGATAAATTTGCATCCACGTAGTCCACGTAAATTACGTGGATTCGACGTGGATGTGACGTGACTGTTTTTATCGGGAGCTTCCGCCAGGAGGAAAATGTAAAAATAATTTTTGCACCCTGGGTGTGTGTGTGCGCGCGCGTGTGTGTGTGTGTGTGTGTGTGTGTGTGTGTGTGTGTGTGTGTGTGTGTGTGTACACTACACATGCATTTATGTTCCACAAGCGATCGAGATGTCTATTACGGAAAGATTTCTTACGCTTCTAATTTTTAAGCGTGATGTTCATTACGGACATTATTTATTACACGCTTATACTCTTTAAGCGTGATGTCTACTACGGACAAGATGTTTTACACGCTTATCATTTTGAAGCGTGATGGCTTTTATAAACAAAACTAGCTTTTGAGCCCGCGCGAAGCGAGCGTATCTCATTCTCTTTTCTTTTTGTAAATCCCTATACCAGTCATCGCCCAAATCAATCACTTTTACATTTTGTATCTGTAATTTTTAGTCAATTTTATTTATTTATATTTATATTTATATTTTATTTATATAAAAAATTAGGATATTAAAATGGTGGACTTCCACACCACCCACGTTTCCTGTTTTTTGACGTAGAACTACGTCTTTGTCGACAGTAAAGGGGGGGTAAATCCAGGAGCACAGATGACTTTTATGGGCGCAAAGCAGCCGATTTTTGTAGGCGCATAGATATTTTATACCCTTCTCTAATTAAAGTACCCTCTTGAGAATGCTACATAGAGTTGTCCGTGAGCAAATACGGATTGTGGCAGATAAATTCCAACTTTTTCTAAAGTTTGTCCCTGAGATTTATTGATTGTCATAGCAAATGCCACTCTAATAGGAAACTGTCTTCGTTTGAGCTTAAACGGGAGCTTAAACAAAATTGTTAATAATTTAATCATCCGCAGCATGTAGCCTTAAAGTACTGTGGTCTTTTTTAACAGCACTAGTGTATAATTTGTCCGCCGACATAAGATACAAATGTTTGTCTTCAATCGTCATGCTTATAGATGTTTCTCCTTTTGCCTTCAATGCTGACTTAAAAATGCAAGTGGCATGACGATTGAAAACAAACATTTGTCTCTTATGTCGGCGAATAAATTATACACTAGTGCTGTTAAAAAAGACCACAGTACTTTAAGGCTACATGCTGCGGATAATTAAATTATTAACAATTTTGTTTAAGTTCCCGTTTAAGCTCAAACGAAGACAGTTTCCTATTATAGTGGCATTTGCTATGACAATCAATAAATCTCAGGGACAAACTTTAGAAAAAGTTGGGATTTATCTGCCACAATCCGTATTTGCTCACGTACAACTCTATGTAGCATTCTCAAGAGGGTACTTTAATTAGAGAAGGGTATAAAATATCTATGCGCCTACAAAAATCGGCTGCTTTGCGCCCATAAAAGTCATCTGTGCTCCTGGATTTACCCCCCCTTTACTGTCGACAAAGACGTAGTTCTACGTCAAAAAACAAGAAACGTGGGTGGTGTGGAAGTCCACCATTTTAATATCCTAATTTTTTATATAAATAAAATTGATTAAAAATTACAGATACAAAATGTAAAAGTGATTGATTTGGGCGATGACTGGTAAAGGGATTTACAAAAAAAAAAGGGAATGAGATACGCCCCGCTTCGCGCGGGCTCAAAAGCTAGTTTTGTTTATAAAAGACATCACGCTTTAAAATGATAAGCGTGTAAAACATCTTGTCCGTAGTAGACATCACGCTTAAAGAGTATAAGCGTGTAATAAATAATGTCCGTAATGAACATCACGCTTAAAAATTAGAAGCGTAAGAAATCTTTCCGTAATAGACATCTCGATCGCTTGTGGAACATAAATGCATGTGTAGTGTACACACATACACATACACACACACACACACACAGGCAGGGAAATGTAAAAAATTATTTTTACATTTCCCTCCTGGCGGAAGAGACCACCCCCTTCTCGCGGTTTCCGTTGAGCAACAATATGTACGTTATACATTTAATGGAAAATAAATTTAAAGACAGAAAGAAGAACAGTGTATAAACTATAATTTTTTTTAGTACTTAATAATATCATTGCGCTGAAATTAATTCTTTAAATAGAGATTGTTGAATAAACAGATTCTTTTTAAATAAAAAAACGTACATATTGGCCAAGAGTGGATTTTTATATTTTAATTCAAATTTTAATTTTGTATTAACATGTAAAACAATGTATATAATAATTTTTTATTGAATAATTTTTTAGATTTATTAATATGTAGGAAAATACATCGATAATTAGTGTCGCGGGGCTATAATTATGTCACGCTCGTCTGGTTGCCTCGCCAACTCGGCATTCACGAGATCCGAAATCGCATAGCCAATAGCCATAGCTCGAGAGAGAAGAAGAAGACAGCAGATCTGTCTATCTTCTTCTACCGCTCGACGCTCGAAGCTGGCTGCTGAACCGTAAAGTTGGCATCTCTGCCCATCCCCACCACTGGCTGGCAGTGGCTGGCAAAAACCGCGAGTCTGGCATCCTTGCCAGAGAGACATAGACTAACATAGACATAGAAGAGAAACTCACTGAAATATAGAATAACTTGAGAGATAGATATAACCGAGGAAAAATGATGGAGGACTTAGGAAAAGCGGCAAGGTTGATAGAATTAGCGGGTGAAAATCAGGGGAAGGGAGGAGGGGAGAGAAGAGGAAGTACAGGGAATATGGATTTAATAAAGAGAAAGAGAGGGGAGATGGATAGCGGGGAATCGGAAAAATGGGCCTTCAACAGGAGCAAGAAAGTGCAAAGATCGCCGCAAAAAGAAGGTAAGGAGAGTACAGGAGACGAAAGAACCTGGATAGAGAAGATAAAGAATGAGGTAAAAGCTGAGATGAGAGAAGGAATAAGGGAGATGATAGAGATAATGAGGGAGCAGGGGAGGGAAATTAGACAAGAGGTGGAAGATCTTAAAAGAATTATGGAAGAGAAAGAAAAAAAATGGATGAAGGAGAAAGAGGAGATGAAAGAGAGAATAATGGAAATGGAGAAGATGGTAATAAAAATGAAAGAGGAGGGAAAAGGAAAAGAAGAAGACGTAGGAGAGAAGGGACTGGAGAGGAAACTAAAAGAAATAGATAAGAAAATGGAGATGAGAGAGAGAGAGAAGAAAGAAGAAAAAACATAGTTATAAGAGGAACAAAAGGAAAGAGGAACGAAATAGAAAAAGAGGTGAAAGAAATTCTAAAGGAGGTAGGAATAGAGGCAGAAGTGAGTTGTAAGAAGGTCATTGAAGATGGCAGAGAGGGAGATGTAAGGATGGCAGTAATAGGTCTACAAGGATTAGAACAGAAAAGAAGAGTCATGATAGAGAGAAGAAGACTAAGAGAAAAAGGGATAAGAGTAGATGATGACCTAACATGGAAGGAGAGAAAGATGAGATGGAATTTAGAAGACATTGCGAGACAGGAGAGAGGAGATGGCAAGAAAGTAAGAGTAAGATATGGAAAAATACAAATAGAAGGAAAATGGTGGAAATGGGAGGAGGATAAGGAGATACTGCTAGACAACGAAGGAAAAGAGTGGAAGAAAAGGGGGGAAGAATAAGAGAAGCAGAGGATGGAGGCAACCCGGAAGAGGAAGACGAGGAGGACAAGGAGGGTAGGAGGGAGGATGAAGAAGAGAACGTAGGAAGAAGAGACAGAGAGGAGGATGAGGGAAATGGAGAGAGAGAGAAAAGGAATGACACATCAGAGGATGAGACGTGGAAGGTGGTTTTTTGGAACGTGGCGAGCATAGCAAACAAGGACAAAGAGTTCTGGGAAGGGGTAAAAGAATGGGACGTAGTGATATTGATGGAGACATGGCTGGATGAGAGGGGATGGGAGAGGATGAAGGAAAAAGTCCCAAAAAACGAATACAGATGGAGAGTGCAGATAGCGACCAGGAAGAACAAAAAAGGAAGAGCGAGTGGAGGCATGCTATTAGGAATACGGAAGGGAATAGAGGAGATAAAGGAAGCAAGAAGGTTGGAGGAAGAAGAAGGAAAAATCGAATGTAAGATAAGAATAAGAGAAGAAATATGGAGAGTAATAGGATTATACGTAAACAATGATATAGACAGGAAAGGCTCAAAACAATGTGACACACTACTAGGCGGCCGGTCCTCGCGGGCCGGTCGTCGCACGAGCCCGGTTTGCCGTACGGCGCCTCTGCCCGTCGTCGGGATCTCACCGCTTACGACGGCACGGCGTCTAACGGTCGAACATGAGTTTCGCGAGTTCGATGTCGAGACTCGGAATCGTCTGTAGACGACGTAGAAGGCCTAAGGATAGGACAGAAGAGGGGGAGAAAGGAGTAAGGACTATAATGGGTGGAGATTTCAATGCCAGAACGGGCGAGGAAGGAGGTTGGGAAAAAGAGGATGAAAGAAGAATGGAAGGAGGAGGGAGAAGATCAAAAGACAAGAAGATAAACGAGGACGGAAGAAAGCTACTGGAATTCATAGAGGAAAGAGGTTGGATGATACTAAACGGAGGCGTGAAAGGGGACGAAGAAGGCGAATTTACGTATACAGGAGGGAGAGGCGAAACGGTTATAGATTACGTGATAGGGGAGGAGGAGGTTAGAGATAGGGTGGAAAGACTAGAAGTGGGAGAAAGAGTGGATTCAGATCATCACCCAATAATAGTATGGATGAGGGGTAAACCTGAAAAAAGGCAGGGAAAGAGAGAGGGAGAAGGAATAAGAAGAAGAGGAGTATGGAGCGAGGAAGGAAGAACACAATTCAAGGAGAGGTTGTAACCGAACGGTATAACATTGGGTCACGGAACGCTCTTTTATGCCCTCTAAGTCATCGGTCGCCACTCGGTTTGTCCTCAATCCACCGAGAAGGTAAGTATTTATGAGTGTATGGTCAACTAATTTGTTTAAACAATCCTCTTTTCAGGTTCTCGACCGGGGTGCCCATTCTCCATCGTCTCCTCTCGGATCATCGACGCTCATCACCAGCCTAGGTATACGCAGTATCGAGATGGCTTACCACCAGGCTAAGTCCCGACACCGTGGTAAATTATCCCGGTAAATACACCGGTAAGTTAATTAATATTTATTATTTTCAGGTTTTCGGAACGGGTGCCTCATCCGTGTCGCCAGCCCATGGATCATCGCTGTTGAACGCCCGTCAGGACCCCCGCGTACACAAGATGGCTGACCACTGCTCCCCCGAGGTAAGTATAAGTACCGTGGTAAATTATCTTAATTAATTGTTATTATTTTCAGGTTTTTGGAATGGGTGCCTCATCTGTGTCGCCGGCCCATCGATCATCGCTGCTGACTGCCGACCAGGATCCCCGCGTACACAAGATGGCTGACCGCCACTCCCCCGAGGTAAGTATAAGTACCGTGGTAAATTAACTTAATTGTTACTATAATTTTTCGAGATTTCGCCGCTGGTGCCTCATCCCCGATGTCCACTGATGTAGCACCGATGATAAACTCCGACCCAGGTCAACGATTATAGAAGATGGCTGACACCCGTGCAGTTAAGTATCAGGTAAGTAATCGTTAACTCTTTTATTTTCACAAATGTAGTTTCCATTTATTCATAATCTTCGTTTTACACAAACAGGTTTTCGCTGTTACAATATCCGCGCAAGATGGCGGTCGCACGTCTCGCAAAGTGCGAAGTTTCACTTTTCGGTTCACTCGGACCGTTCGCCTTTTGTATCGGCGACAATTAACGCGTTTCGCGGGCGTTCCCGTTGGTTTCGGACGCTGTGGTAAACTAATTATCGTAATCCGGTAGACGATCGCGAACTTTCCACGACACACCGAGATATACGCGCGAGAGAGATGTTACCTTTACGAGCGCCCACGAGAGACTGCCTCGAGGAATATTCCGTTCGTAGGCTCCCCACTTACGGTCTTTTTCCCTTCCATCGCGCCACGGCCGCTTTCTCTTTCCGGAATGCGGGCTACGACGCAGTAACATCTGGTGTTTGTCAGTTCTGGCCGCGCCAGATGTTCGCGGTGGAAAATTCCACATGCGTCCCCTTAATGATAACATGCTCTATTACCTCCCGGGTAGTGGTTTCCCACCACTTACAATATTCGCGTTTCGTCGACGTCGACCTGTGCGCACGAGTCCTCTGACGTTTCTATACGGGCACCCGGACCGACTTCTCGACGAAGATGTCCAGGTGCACTTCGCGGTGCCCGCCGTTGACGGCGACCCCCGGTGCCCGCTTCTGCGACCCTTCCCGTCTGTATTCCGGCCTCGGTTCCCGTAGCCGGCGCCTGGGTATCGTTTTCGCGGACCGTCCCCGTAACTCTCGTCTAGGAGTTCGGATCGCGACGGCGCCTGGTCCATCGGGTGTACCAGGTCTTCCCGACACGGCACCGCCGGTTTTTCCTCGGAGAAGACGTCTGTTTCGCTACTTCGCCTCCTGGTGGTCGGATCGCAACGCGGTTCGGCTGTGCCTATTTCTCGCAGTGCCCTGACGTGGCACCGATGGTTACCTTGTTCCTAAGTCCGCCCGATCGGACCGCCCCTCACCGCGGTTCCGTACTCCGCTTCCCGGTGATCGGATCGTGTCGCGGTTCGGCTGTGCCTGTCTCCCGCGATGCCCTAACGTGGCACCGGTAGTTATTTTACCTCGTTTGGCTTTGCGTCGCCTCACGGAGTTACCTCCGCGTGTTTCGGGAACAAAGATTGTGTGTGGCTCGGCGCTATCTATTCTGCGCTGCCTTGCGATCCACGCGCATCAAATTAATTAATGTTTACCGGCCGAGCCGAGCACTTTCGTGCCAAACGGAACTAAATTATCTGTGGATCGTCACATCAAGCTTACGTGCTAAGTGGGCCGTAGCCCGGCGATTGTCATCGCGCAACTTATATCTATCTTACGTACTATTGCGCCGGACGGAGTATGCAAACATAAACAAAACTTTATTATACTCTAGTTTTCCGTCCTCGGAACGCTTCGCGCCTCTTACACTCTAGTGGAGGGCCTTCCTCTCGTCCTTCTGGGGTTCTTCCTCGGACGACGGACTGTGGAATCCCTCCGATTCGTCCGCTTCGTTCGGCGCCGCCGCTTGCGGCCCCGCCGTCACCGTCACCGTCTCGCTCACGGTGACCGTTGTCCTCTGCAACGTGATGGTGCAGCCACTGGGTCCCGCTGCTCCCCGGAAATCGTCCGCCCTGGCGGACGAGGCCGCATCTCGACTGATCGCGGTTGGCTGGGCCACCCGGTAGCGCGCCACCGTTCCGCAGACCCGTGGGTTTGCTCTCCACGCGCTGAGCCCCAGGCTCCCTCGGGATACCGCGCCCGCTTGCCACGCTTCGTCCGCGGACAGCCGTCGTAGGACCACCCGCGGCTGGCCGAGGAGCTGTCCGTGCCCCTTCTTAGTGCACGGCTTCAAGGTTAGGGATGATAGAGGGAGGAAAAGGGGATCTACAAGAGGAGATGGAAGTTGGAATGTCAAGGATAAGGAAAGGAATAGAGGAGACTGAAAAAGAGGGAGGAAGAATGACCAAGAACGGAAGAGGATGGTGGGACGAAGAATGCAGGGAGAGAAAAAGAGAAGTGAGGAAAAAGCTGAGAAAATGGAGGAAAGGAAAAGAAGAGGCGGAAAGGTACAGAGGGGGGAGGAGGGAGTTCAGAGAAATGTGCAGAAGAAAGAGGAAAAGGAAAGGATGATAAGAGAGATAGGGGAAGCAAGAACGGAAGGAAAAGTATGGGAATTGATAAGAAGAGTAAGGAAAAGAAGGAAGAGGATAAACGAAGAGATAAAGCTAGAAGAGTGGAAGGAGTATTTCATGGAATGAATGGGTGGGATGGAGAATAGGGTAATAAAAGGAGAAGGAGGAAGGGACAGGCAAGAAGAGAAGGAGATAGAACTGGAGGAGGTAAGAAACGTAATAAAGAAGTTGAAGACAGGAAAAGCAATCGGCGATAATGGGATACCGAACGAGGCGTGGAAATTTGGAAGAGAAGAATTGGTGAAATGGATATGGGAAATCTGTAATAGGGTCTGGAGAGGGGAAGGATGGCCGGAACAATGGAAGGAAGGGGAAATAGTTCCAATAATAAAGAAAGGAGAAGGGCGAGAGGTAAAGGATTATAGAGGAGTAACAATTATGTCTTCAATGTACAAGATATACACAGCGGTACTAGCAGAAAGGATAAGAAAGGAGGTCGAAACGAAGAAACTGATTCCCGATAATCAGGCGGGATTCAGAAAAGGAATGGGACGATGGACCAAATATTCGCACTGAACTACTTGGTAAACAGACAGCTGGGAAAGGAGAAAGGAAAGATGACGGTTATGTACATAGATTTGAAAGCGGTGTTCGACTCGGTGGACAAGGAGGTATTAATTAGGGCGATGACAGAGAGAGGAGTGAGGCCAGGACTAATAGATAGGAGGTATTGAGTAAAGGAGGTATTGAGAGAAACGAAAAGTAGAGTAAGAATAGGAAAAGAAAGTGGGGGAACATTCTGGATGGCAAAGGGCGTGAGACAAGGGTACCCATTAAGTCCGATACTCTTTAACCTATTAATCGCGGACATAGAAGATTATATGAAAAAGGGAGGATGGGAAGGTGTAAAACTGAGAGGGGAGAAGATTTACACGTTAATGTATGCGGACGATATAGCCCTGATGGCGGAGGAGGAACAGGACATGAGATCGATGATAAGCAGGCTAGAGGGATACTTGGATAAGAAAGGTTTAACATTGAGTATAGAGAAAACAAAAATATTGAGATTCAGAAAGGGTGGAGGAAGGAAGAAAAAGTATGATTGGAGATGGAAGGGAAAGAAATTGGAAGAAGTTAAGGAATTCAAATATCTCGGATATACACTGAAGGCAAATGGGGGACAGGAGGCGCACATCAGAGAGAGAAGAAGGAAGGCGGCGAGAGTAATGAGAGAAGTTTAGGGGATAGGGAAGCGAATGTGGAAAAAGGATTGGAAAAGAAGAATCTGGTTATACGACACCCTGATATGGACAGTGATGGGATACGGGGCAGAAGTATGGGGATGGAAGGAAAGGAAGGAGGTAGAAAGTATACAAGAGAGATATCTCAGATGGACATTTGGGCTAAATTGGAGAACACCTGAATATATGGTGAGAGACGAAGTAGAGAGGGAGATGATGAGAGAAAGAGCAAGTAAGAGAGCATGGAAATTTGAAAAGAAGCTAGAGGAAGGCAAAGGAGGGGGAATAGCGAGGAAATGTCTGGAAGAAATGAAAGAGAGATGGAAAAGGGGGAAGATAATAGGAAAATGGGAGCAAAAAAGAAAGAGTTACCTGGAAGAGTTGGGAGTGAGCGTAGAAGAGGAGGAGGAGGAGTTAGAAATTGAAAGCCTGGAGAACAGAGAGAAATTGAAGCAAAAGCAAGAAAGGATGGAGAAGATCGCAGACTCGGGATACAACCGGTGGTACAAGCATATAAGAAAGGACTGGATCCCGGAATACTTAAAGAAGGATTGGGAAGAAACAAGGTGGAGTAGGATTGCGAGGTTCAGACTCGGTAATGAAATTAAGGAAGGACTATATTGGGAGAAGGAGGAGAATAGAAGGTGCAGGATGTGTGGGTGGAAAGAGGAAACATGGGAACACATATGGGAAGAGTGTACGAGATGGGAGAAGTGGGATGGAGAGGTGTGGCAGGAAGTGGTGGAGAGGTTACTGGGGGGGGGGAGGGGGAGAGGGAGAGGAATGGATGAAAGCAATAGAGGAAATGAGACAAGAGGGAGGGAGGGGAACGAAGGTGGTAGAGGAGAGGGTGGTATGAATGAGAGAATGGTATGAATGGAAGGATACAAAGGAAGCGGAAGTCCAAATTAAAGGTAAGCTAGATGTAAGTTAGATATAAGAGAGCGAAATAAGCGTAAAGCGGAAAGAGGTGTTAAGCGTAGGCAAACGAGCGAGAGAGCGAGAGAGCGAGGCCAAGGCGGGATAGGAAGCACGTTGTACAGGGTTGGGTACGTCCCTTTAAAACGCCAATATGTAAAGGTTTGGGTACGTTCCTCAAAAACGCCCTTTAAGGCTCCTTCGGGGCAAATAAAGTACCTTATCTATCTATTTAGTTAATATAAAATCAATGTTCAATATCATAAGAGACCTTAACAAAAAACTTGCTACGTGTACAGATGGTCTCAGTAAGCTACAGATGTTCGTTGAGGCAGCTGATCTTATAAATTAAAATTCTCTCCTACCTCATCACCACTAAAGATTTGCTTGTGGAATGCCACTAGCATTAATAATAAAGAAATGGAATTGCACCATTTTATTTGCTCTAATAATATCGACATTGCTCTTATTACGGAAACGTGGTTGCAACCTGACACCAAACTAAGTTTTTCCGGTTATGATTTTGTTCGCTTGGATGCAGCTCGGGTTAAGGCTGGCGGTGTTGCGATTATAATTAGTAAGGCCCTGCGCTACCATACTCTTCCGACCCCAGTCATTGACGGGTGCGAAATATTACTGATAAAATTATTATCTAGAATAAATATGACACTAGGGGTTACGTACATCTCTCCCAGCGTTAAATTTGAGCTCGATTTTGATGAAATTTTTGAAAATAACCCGCATGACAAAATACTAATCGGCGGAGACTTTAATGCCAAGCATCGTGTTTGGAATAACTTTTATAACGATAATAGAGGCATCAAACTGTTAAACTATGCAAGTAAAAATAATCTTAATATTGGGAGAGGTGCACTTGTACACGGTACATTTGGACACCGTTCATTTGGACACGGTCATTTGGACACGATCAAATGGACACCGTTTATATGGACACGGTTCATTTGGACACCGTTTATTTGGACACAAAAATGCGCGGCTTGTGCAGTTGGACACGAAAATGCGCGATTTGTTCACTTGGACACGAAAATGCTCGGCTTGTTCACTTGGACACGAAAATCCGCGACCTGTTCACTTGGACACGAAAATGCGCGGCCTGTTCACTTGGACACGAAAATGCGCGACCTGTTCACTTGGACACGAAAATGCGCGACCTGTTCACTTGGACACGAAAATGCGCGGCCTGTTCACTTGGACACGAAAATGCGCGGCCTGTTCACTTGGACACGAAAATGCGCGACCTGTTCACTTGGACACGAAAATGCGCGGCCTGTTCACTTGGACACGAAAATGCGCGGCCTGTTCACTTGGACACGAAAATGCGCGACCTGTTCACTTGGAGACGAAAATGCGCGACCTGTTCACTTGGACACGAAAATGCGCGGCCTGTTCACTTGGACACGAAAATGCGCGACCTGTTCACTTATACACGAAAATGCGCGACCAGTGACACGAAAATACATGCAAGACAGAGTCCCGACCAGTGATGGAAGGGACGCTTTTATTAGATCAAAACCAATCGGTGGCGCGCGGTCTCCGTGCGTCCACCGTTTATTTTGGTGACTCTGAATAACTTTGTGCTGATCGCACGGTCTTCGCACCGGCGACGCATCTTTCAAATGTCTGCCTTAGGGAGTCGCTTACCTCGCGAGTCCCGAAGGACTCCCCGGTCTCCGCCAGCCCGAGGACTGACGGAGATTACGGTGCTGGTGTGCTCGGGTACCCCGGGTGAGCAAGACCCGTAGTGGGGAAAGCTCCTAGGGACTCCTAAGAGTCCCCGGTGACCTCCCCCACTCCCTGGGGGGATCCCCAAGGATCCTAAGACGGAGCCTGCGGTTTATGCGGATGATACTGCCGTGTACACTTCCTCGTGGAGCCCGGCTTTACTCGTCAGCAGGCTGCAAAGGCATGTTGATGCCATCGTCCAATTTTTTGAAAGTTGGAAGATGGTTATCAACAATGAAAAAACAGAGGCTATAATTATTACGCGTAAAAAGTTTCCTAAATCTCCATCTATTAACATGTCAGGCTACAAGGTTCCTTGGGCCACAAATGTCAAGTATCTCGGTGTAGACATCGATGCTGGTTTAAGATGGAAACCGGCTATAGAAGACAGAGTCAAGAAAACCCAAGAAGCGCTTCGAAAGTTATATCCTGTTATAAACGGAGCGAGTAAACTCAAGACCGAATATAAGCTTTTGCTGTACAAAACTTGTGCAAGATCGGTGCTACTCTATGCGGCTCCGGTATGGGCAGCAGCTCATAAATCTTACCTTAAACGCGTTCAAACAATACAAAATAAATTTCTTAGAATCATTCTAAACCTCCCTAAACTGCGTGTCACTGAGTTGCACACCCAAACTCAAACTGAGTATATAAGTGAAGTTATGCGATGCATGATTCATAAAACATACAATCACGACCATGAAAATCCACTCATAAGTAATACGGGCAACTATGATACAAGGGAGATTCCACTAAATATCAGATGCAAACTTCCCAAGCATTTCTTGGATTTGGTGTGATACACACATATCTCCCCATGCCCTTGCTCCTTATCCTTCCCCCTCGCCCCCTTAACTATTAATTACTACGGGTTTTTTGCAAGTTTTTTCCCCAATATGCACACTCGGAAATAAAGTCCTTTTTCATAAACAACGCTTAATGTCATAGCTAATTATATTTCTGTTTTATGCAGGTTATAGGCTTGTCCCTGGGAATTGCAACAAAATTCACAGGATCCACTAAGAAAAAAAAAAAAAAAAAAAAAAAAAGCTCGAGGTCTTTCCCAATCGAACCAGGGAACCGTACGTCGGTCTTTCCCAGCTAAACTCTTGACAGAGCGTGTCTCTTTGCGAGAACTTAACTTTCGTGATACGTCCAGAGGAAAGATTAGTTTCGCGTACTCGCGTACTTATAAGAATCGTTCCCATAGCGTGCGATTGTTAAAGCGAAGATAGTATAAGGTTCGGGATCGTACCCGGTTAACGCCCGATAGCCGTTGGGTAATTAATTTACCTCACTCTTTGCGTACTTTTGTACAGGGTGCTTCTGCAACATACACATCAGTATGTTGTGTTGCCTATCTGTTTACCGACAGGAGCAAGCTTTACTCGACTTACAGAATAAGATCAGAATGCAAGTTCGGCGTAAAGTGGCAGAAGGGATATCAGTTTTTATAACTCTGACATAGTGTATAATTATAAAATTTAATAATATAAATGAAATTAATACAGATAACATAACCTAGATACAATTTAAAAAACAAATTTGAACAAAATTTATTTTTTATCTTAAAATATGCTTACAACAAATGTTCTACGTAACTACCATTTTGTTCTAAACATAAAGCGATTCTGCGCATAAAATTTTCTCTCACTTGTTCGAGCATGAGAGGAGTGATCTCTGCACACGCGTTGCGAATTCTATTTTTCAGAGTTTCCGCATTTTCCGGCAGAGTTTGATATACTTTACTTCTTAAGAAGCCCCATGCGAAAAAATCCATAGGCGTGAGATCCGGGGAGCGTGGTGGCCACTCTTGATAACCACGAAGTCCGATCCATTTCCTGGGAAATTTTTGATTTAAAATATTTCTCGCCAAAACAGAAGTGTGGGCGGGATGTCCATCCTGTTGAAACATCATTGCTAATCTTGTAGCCAGTGGCACATCCTCGAGAAGTTCATCAAACCGATGGAGAAGGAAATTTGCGTAGTATTGTGCATTCATATTGCCCTGAATAAATTCTGGGCCGATAATATGATCTCCTATAATTCCGAGACACACATTCGCAGTCCATCTACCCTGAATGTTTATTTCTCTTATGCAATGAGGATTGTGCTCTGCATAGTGATGCTCATTGTGCCTGTTGATACATCCATCACTTCCAAAAGTTGCTTCGTCAGACCAGAGAATGTTTTTCAAAAATATATCGTTTCTGACATCATTCAAATCCACCTGCATAAATTGAGTAATTTAGTATGAATTGACGACACAAGCTCGTAAACGGCAACAACGTCTGGTATGTTGCTACAAAAGAATTAAAAATAAATTTTTAAAGTAACTTACATGTTCAATGAGCCAATCACAAAAATTTAAACGTTGTGGCATATCACCAGGTTTGAGTTTCTGAGTTGTATGCTGTTTAAATGGATGCCAACGCAGGGAATGTTTAATAATTTTATGAACGGTAATATGGTTCATGTTCAAATCTGTGGCAATTGCTCTTGTGCTTGTATGAGGATTTGCCATAAGAGCCTGTTGAACAACATCAATTGTCTCTTGTCTCCTCTGTGGAACATGGATGCGCCTGGTGGGTTTATAATATTGTCCATGGGTTTCTAATCTCTCACAAATACGGTGGAAGAAACCATGGTCCGGATGTCGTCTGTCTGGAAATCTTTGAGCGTAAAGTGCAGCCGCTTGTTTTTTATTCTTCTGACACTGGCCATAAATAAGGATCATGTCCGTTAATTCTTTATTTAAATAATGATTTCTTTCGGGTTCCATTATAATCTCTTAAATATCACATTTACGCCATTAACTTTTGTCAAACACAAGACAATCAAGACCGCTACGAAGCGGTGGTTCTTGATTTATTATAGGTGAGATTTTTTCTTGACTCATTATAGATAAGAACCATGTTTGTTAGCTGTGCATTTCAATAGTTTTAGCACCCGCAATATGTTGTTATTTGGATTCTTACCTTTCCTGCACCCCACCGCTTCGTAGCGGTCTTGATTGTCTTGTGTTTGACAAAAGTTAATGGCGTAAATGTGATGGTAGTATCATTAATTTTAAATTCAAAAATATTAATAAAACCCAAATGGTACGTAATATCTTTGTACCTCGAAAAAACCCAAAAGTGGGTGGGTAGTATCTTTATTTTAAAAAAAATTAAAACCCAAGTAGTACATATAACTTTGTGTGTATTCCCATTTAAGAGTTTTTCTATTCTAACCCAGGTAGTAGTAGCTTTAATTTTTCTTAACAAAATTATATCACAAAATTGTTACCTTATTCAATCCAAGTGACATCTACTATTTTCCCAAAAAAAGTATGAAATCTTTAAATTGCGCCAATTGCAAGAGAGAATATGTACAATTGCATCGAAAAGTAATTGTTGTATTACTTTTATAAATCTTTACATTGTAAATTAGAAAAATAATGTATGATAATAATTTTACAAGATTAAAAATTTTTATTTAAATTCAACAAGGGAATACAAGGTATTTAAATACAAAGTTTATATATGTATTTTTCAATAGAATAAAAGATTGAATCACACATGAAGAATTACATTACAGAGGTAACAGTACAAAATACAAATATTTTATTAAAATATTTAAACCCAACAAGGGAATACAAGGTATTTAAATACAAAGTTTATATATATATGTCGTAAATCATTGTTTCCCCCTCCCCCTTGTCTCTTGTTCTTGCCTATTCCAAATTCCCTTTTCTTCCCATTACCCCCCCCCCTCTCTCGTGGTGGACCGCCTTGACGCGGCGAGAGGGCTCCCCGTTCGGATCCGGCGGGTCATGTCCGCGGTGGCCTCTGTCTCGGGGTAGAGGCCACCGTGTGCGGTGACCCGTCGGTGAGGTTGTGACCGAACTCACGATCTTGGATATGTAGAACTTACTTGTTGTTGAATAATATCGGTCGCCACTGTGTTTTAAGCGATCACACAGAACGCTAATGCCCTCGATCACCTTGATTAAAGGCTGCCTTCCTTCCTTCCTTCCGTGAATAATTATCTTCACGCTGCTTGGCTCGTTTATTACGTATTTTAGGACAATGTCAATTGGCAAGGTCACGCACTCGCACTCGGTTCGCGTATCAGATATTCGGATTTGGGATAGGAATTTATAATGAATGTTATTCTTGTATTGATTTAACAATAACAAAAATATATTTCACACTTGTACAGGGTGCTTCTGCAACATACACATCAGTATGTTGTGTTGCCTATCTGTTTACCGACAGGAGCAAGCTTTACTCGACTTACAGAATAAGATCAGAATGCAAGTTCGGCGTAAAGTGGCAGAAGGGATATCAGTTTTTACAACTCTGACATAGTGTATAATTATAAAATTTAATAATATAAATGAAATTAATACAGATAACATAACCTAGATACAATTTAAGGAACAAATTTGAACAAAATTTATTTCTTATCTTAAAATATGTTTACAACAAATGTTCTACGTAACTACCATTTTGTTCTAAACATAAAGCGATTCTGCGCATAAAATTTTCTCCCACTCGTTCGAGCATGAGAGGAGTGATCTCTGAACACGCGTTGCGAATTCTATTTTTCAGAGTTTCCGTATTTTCCGGCAGAGTTTGATATACTTTACTTTTTAAGAAGCCCCATGCGAAAAAATCCATAGGCGTGAGATCCGGGGAGCGTGGTGGCCACTCTTGATGACCACGAAGTCCGATCCATTTCCTGGGAAATTTTTGATTTAAAATATTTCTCGCCAAAACAGAAGTGTGGGTGGGATGTCCATCCTGTTGAAACATCATTGCTAATCTTGTAGCCAGTGGCACATCCTCGAGAAGTTTATCAAGCCGATGGAGAAGGAAATTTGCGTAGTATTGTGCATTCATATTGCCCTGAATAAATTCTGGGCCGATAATATGATCTCCTATAATTCCGAGCCACACATTCACAGTCCATCTACCCTGAATGTTTATTTCTCTTATGCAATAAGGATTGTGCTCTGCATAGTGATGCTCATTGTGCCTGTTGATACATCCATCACTTCCAAAAGTTGCTTCGTCAGACCAGAGAATGTTTTTCAGAAATATATCGTTTCTGACATCATTCAAATCCACCTGCATAAATTGAGTAATTTAGTATGAATTGACGACACAAGCTCGTAAACGGCAACAACGTTTGGTATGTTGCTACAAAAGAATTAAAAATAAATTTTTAAAGTAACTTACATGTTCAATGAGCCAATCACAAAAATTTAAACGTCGTGGCATATCACCAGGTTTGAGTTTCTGAGTTGTATGCTGTTTAAATGGATGCCAACGCAGGGAATGTTTAATAATTTTATGAACGGTAATATGGTTTATGTTCAAATCTGTGGCAATTGCTCTTGTGCTTGTATGAGGATTTGCCATAAGAGCCTGTTGAACAACATCAATTGTCTCTTGTCTCCTCTGTGGAACATGGATGCGCCTGGTGGGTTTATAATATTGTCCATGGGTTTCTAATCTCTCACAAATACGGTGGAAGAAACCATGGTCCGGATGTCGTCTGTCTGGAAATCTTTGAGCGTAAAGTGCAGCCGCTTGTCTTTGATTCGTTTGACACTGGCCATAAATAAGGATCATGTCCGTTAATTCTTTATTTGAATAATGATTTCTTTCGGGTTCCATTATAATCTCTTAAATATCAAGAGACACGGTAGTGTCTCGCGCCAAGTATACGCGGAGCGAGACCGACCGTGACTCTTTTACGCGACGCGACGGGTTGCGAGTACTCGAGATGTTGAGATCTCGATAACGAGTGAACGGATCAAGTTCTAAGTAGGCTTGATCGATAGCTTGGGGTCGATTTGGGGGGGGGGTTCGTTCTTTTCATTTTTCCGCTACGTGCCCTACGAGCGGAGATATTGCGACGCAAAGTCGAAATGTGAAAATTTTATATTAAGATACTTCTTCTCCTCCTAACGCCGACGTCTCTCAATATAACATGCATATAACAGAGTAATGTCACTTTCACTTTTTCGACACTGGCGGCGCTTTCGCGCAGTGCAGATAGTGCGTTCAGCGCGCTGTCACATACTACGTTTACGCGAGCGTTATTTCTGTAGTAACTTACAATAATTCCTTCGCGTAAACGGGATTTTCCTTCGCGTAAACAGGATTTTGTAGTAACTTACAATTTACTCCGCGTAAACGAGTAAATTATCATAAGTTACTACAGAAGTAACGTTGGCGTAAACGTAGTAATGTCAGTTCAGTTAATACGTGTGTGTACTGCGCGCAGTGCAGATAGTGCGTTTAGCGCGCTGTCACAGTCAGTTCAGTTAACCTATCGAGAGACACGGTAGTGTCGGAGCAAGACCGACCGTGACTCTTTACGCGACGCGACGATTAATTCAAGGTAATTGTTTTATCTTGATATGTAATTATCCTATATATCTATTATTCTATATATTACTGTTACTTACTATACTACGTTTACGCGATTACGCGAGTGTTTACACAGATTAACCTAGATAAATTGTGCATAACATGGATATAAATATCGACGATCTGGGACTCTCTCATTGGGGCGACATAAGACTCATAAAGAATCAGAAAACGTTTCTGACGAGGAAAGACGCAGAAATGTAAATACTTATGTTCGAAGGGTTTAATGACACGTTGTTGGACATCGCGCGAAAGATGAACGTGACCAATTTACCGGATTCTAAATTCGCCTGGTTCTACGGGGTGAGTTCAATGAATCGAACCTTATGCATCAAGCAATTTACGTACATACGAGTAGTCTCAAATATGATCACGTAAACCTTTATTTTTTTTTCTTACAGAGAAACGATTCTTTTTTTTTACAGAGAAACGAGTCGGATAGCTACGACGGCACATTCAACATGTTAACTGGTACAACAAACTTGTATGATATGGGAATGCTAAAAGAGTGGAATTACAGTAATCGGACGAATAGTTACGAGGGTTCGTGTGGTAAAATACGTGGATCATTGGGGGATTTGTGGCCACCTGCAATAGATAATACAACAGTATCTGTATTTCTCCCCGATATTTGCACGTGAGTACTAAAAGACATTATAATACATATTATTGAAAGTGATCTGTATCTATATGCACGTGTGACAGGCACTAATTTTCTGAAGAATCTCGTATTTTTTATCTCTAAATTTTTATTTCTTCATACAGGTGGAAGTATTAACGGATGCAGGAGGGATAGTACCGCACCAACAATGTATGACTTTGCTATACCGCAACATCTAGTAGGCAGATTGATTGGCCGTCGCGGTAGCTTCTTACACAGTATTCGAACGAAGGCAAATGTCGGTATATACGTCAACGATCATCCTTGCGATGGTGATCATAAGATTTGCTCGATACGAGGCAGCGTTGAGGGAATTAATATCACGCTTAAAATGGTAAGGCAGAAGTTTCTGGAGAAAAGGTTTCTGCAAGTAACATTAGCGGAGATCGCGACAATAGCCGAGGTGATCGAAGAAGTTGTGTATAACGTCCCGATTCAATGGCCCCTGTCCCTGGTTGAGACTGTTAATAATGACATTAATATCTCTCACACTGTCAAGCCAAATTGGCTCTTCGTTCAGCTTCCGACTCATTCATCATTTCTCCTTTTGCAAAATTTGAAAGACAGCGTGATGTATTGGTTGGTATAACAATGAATTGCTGCCAGTTCCAGATGTATTGAACAGTAAGTGTTAATCTTAACACGTTGAATAAAAAAGAAATCAGGATATTCTGATTATACAATACATTTTTACTTTGTAGAGGATGATTACGTGGCTGTATATTGGAGCGACAAATGGATTAG
>NW_027249888.1:55000-62523 GCF_030848795.1 Temnothorax nylanderi
TATTTTTTAAAAACTAAGCAAAATATTAAATTGTTGTTTTCTTTAGAAATAATAGTCCGTAACACCTTTAGCTTCACACCTTGTACATACTGTTTATAAGATTATAAGATATATTTTTTATAAGATTAAGATGCGTAACACTACAAAAAGGCGTGATATCTGTACAAAATTACCTTTTTCAGAAAGGTAAAAAAAGGCGCCAAGTACATGCATGGTTACCTCGGAAAAACTAAGTGGTAGTATCATTAATTTTAAATTAATAAAATCCAAGTGGTACTTAATGTGTTTATATTATTAGCATTATTCAAGCTAGATTGCGATTATGTCTTGTATCGCAAAATATATACGGCTTATAGAGCTTTACAATCTGTACATACTGTTTGTAAGATAAAGATATACTGTTTCTAAGATGCATAACACTACAAAATGCATGATATCAGTACAAAATTACCTTTTTCAAAAAGGTAAAAAAAGGCGCCAAGTACACGCGTAGTTGTTACCTCAAAAAAACCAAATGGTAGTATCATTAATTTTAAATTCAAAAATATTAATAAAACCCAAATGGTACGTAATATCTTTGTACCTCGAAAAAACCCAAAAGTGGGTGGGTAGTATATTTATTTTAAAAAAAATTAAAACCCAAGTAGTACATATAACTTTGCGCCAAGTTTTTTGACAAGAAAAATTTATGTATTTTAATAAAATATTTTTATTTTGTACTGTTACCTCTGTAATTCTTTGCGATGTGATTAAATCTTTTAAAATACATATATATGTATATATATGTGTGTAAATAATATTTTCAGTTTTATCTGTTTTCTTTTATAATTTGTAATAAGTAGATTTAAGAAAGATCGATTGTTAATCGACACAATGCCGCAAAGGAAATGCTTTAATCCTTGTAAAAGGAAGCCACACGGCGTTGTTAATCCGAAAAATTGTACTGGACCTTTTTCGTAGAGCATAAAATTTCCTATAAAAAAGTCCGTGAGAGCCCTACTCTACGGTTAATAGCTATAGGCGCTAGCGAAGCTCGAACAAGCGCCCTGTACTACGTGTGGCACTGTACGGGCGGGCCGCGCGGCGCGGCGCGGTGCTGCACGCTTTCACGAAAATTGCGATATCTCAGAACCTATTAGAGTCTCCATTAATTTTTTTTTTTTAAAGAAAGGTTACACTATAAGGAATATTTTATTATCTTACAAAATTTCTGACAAATTGGTCCCGTTCGAATAAAAACAATTCCAAAAAATATTTTTACTTTTTTTTGGTCAAAATTAAAAAATTTGTTTTCAATAATGCAATAGTCTAAAAAGGCATGATTTCAAGTATAACATATTTAAATTTTATTAAAATCCGATGAATAGTTTCGTAAATATTAATACTTAAAAAAATACTTAGTAAAAAATTTAACATGGCGTAACTTTTACAATTTTCAAAATTTTTAAAAATCCTTTGACCTTTTAATTTCTCTTATCCAATACTATAATTTCACCAATTTGCAAATCAATCCGGAAACCACGTCCAAATCGTGATATTTCTGACGTATTCTTACCCTAAAAAAATATGAAAGTTGATGACAGTCTGAAAAGATGTATTTTAATTGTACTTGTGGATTACGATCGACACACGATCGTACGCGAGCATTCGGCGGCTATCGATTAAAAGGACAATTATGCCGAAAAGATAAAAAATAATGCTACTCATGTATATTATTAAATATATTAATTATTCCTACAAACGTCACTGTCTGCAACGTACCTCTAATGCAATCTATCAGTTTTATAGAACGCGCGTACATGCGCGCGTCGTAAAACATTAGCGATCGCGCGTCTTGCGTGCCGCTAACGACGTTTGACATTCATTGTCTAGCTGTGTAAGCGTGAGGCGTGAGGTTGTTCAGTGGAGCGTGCAGGAGGATCTGAACTGAGTTTTGTGAGTATACATATAATCGTTAATGAGTAATTGTAAGTCTTATATGTATATATATTTGTGTTGTAAATGTAATGTGTTGTAAATTGTTGCAGTGCAGATAAGAAGAAACGCGATGGCCTCAACGGCGATGTCGACGACGGCCTCAACGACCGCCCCGGCAGCGACGATGATCGTGACGGCCCCAGCGGCCCAGGCGACGACGACAGCTTCCGCGGTTTCGATGGTCTCGGCGGTCCCGGCGACGACGGCCCTGGCGGCCCCGACGGTCTCGGCGGTCCCGGCGCGGCGGCCTCGACGGTCTCGGCGGTCCCGGCGACCCCGACGGTTTCGATGGTCTCGGCGGCGGCGACGGCCCCGGCGGTCCCGACGGCGACGACAGCGACCGAGCCAATCGTATTAACCGTAAGTATAAAAATTAATTTTCATATTTAAAATCTTAAACGGCCGCACACATCGCATGTGTGACAGCGACCGACAGTGTTCATACAATAAATCGCGAAATGTTTTGTTGTCTCGCTTTTACGTATACCTACAAAAGCATGATGTTTTAATATAGCATATTTATCTTTTGTTCCAGCCGGAAAGTTTGCAGCAGATCATAAAGGCTGCTGTCCTCGAGGTGTAGCGAGGAAGAGGGAGAGGAAGATGGAGAGGGAGAGGAAGAGGGAGAGGAAGAGGAAGAGGAAGAGGCAGAGGCCGTGGAAGAGGCAGAGGTGGAGTAAGTACTACAACCAGTGGTACAAAGGGAATACAAATTTATTATTATCAAAAATAAGAAACAGATTACTTGTATATGTATGTGTCACTTTATTTATTGATAAATTGCCTTCAAAATCCTTCCTGAATTATGTGGAACACAGCGTGTGACAGGCGAAGGTAGAAGGGCCCGGTAATAAGTATTTATATCAAAACATATTTAAATATAGCCAAATATCGAGCAATAGTGAGGTGTTAAAAGAAAATTGTGATTAAAGCAATTCGTGTATTTTAAATTGCTGTAAGCTTACGTTTTGATCGTACTTGGTCTTCTTCAAAGCGTTTACAAATAAGAAATAACATAAACCGTTGTCACATTTACAGTGTTGAAATAAACATTATAATAGCGAAGGTCAAAGTTGATACAATATTTTTGTCAAGTTTAAACTTATCTTAGTTAAGAGTTATAAAAAAGAAACCTAATATGAGATTATTGTTTCGAAGAGGTCCCATAATAAAATAGCGCTACAGTTGTGAGAATCTATTGCTGGTGATTCGTTCCACCATCGTCCTCGTTAGAGAGCACTCGTGCAAGTCCGCAATTAAGATGCGCTACCTTTGGACAATAATCTTTGAAACAATAATCTCATATTAGGTTTCTTTTTTATAACTCTTGACTAAGATAAGTTTAAGCTCGACAAAAATATTGTATCAACTTTGACCTTCGCTATTATAATGTTTATTTCAACGCTGTAAATGTGACAACGGTTTATGTTATTTTTTAATATTTGTAAACGCTTTGAAGAAGATTAAGTACGGTCGAAACGTAAGCTTACAGCAAATTTAAAATACACGAATTGCTTTAATCACAATTTTCTTTTAACACCTAACTATTGCTCGATATTTAGCCGTTTTTTTCTCTATTTAGCTATTGCTTTCATCGAGCAGATCTTTCACTTTTTTATATATAAATATATATAATCATATAATATATGAAATATCATATAAAATATGTCGAATCCATATATGTCTATACTATGTTTTTTTCTCTTTTATAATCTCTGTTCGTATGTACATACAAGAAAAATAATAAGAAATATTTATAAATATAACAATTAAAACTCGTAAATATAAACATAAATGTAACATAGCGCATCGTCGATTTGCCCGACTCGGCACTCGGCGAGACACGAGACGCGAAACCCGAAATGCGTGGCATCGTGGTACAGCCGGCGCGTGCTACGGCAACGCCGGCAACGTCACAGCTCAAGAGAGAAGGAGACAGCAGATCGTATGTCTCTCCTTCTCTCCCCGCTCGAAGCTTGCTGAGTGCCGAGCGTACACGGACAGAGGAGAGGCTTGCGCGACCAGCATATCCCCTCCATCTGAGTAGTTCGGACACGAACCATAGCACGGACACGAACCATGTGTGTACCGTTACCGAGCGTAACGACGTAGTTGACGTCCACTTTCTCAGACGGCGCGTCAGTATACGTCCGCTGGAACGGAATGATCCCGGTGGCCGCTCTCAGGTTTCTCTCTGCCGATACGTTTTTTGTGCGTTGACCCACGTTACATTACGCTGCATTACTATACGAGAATCTTGTGCGGATACTCTTACAGTCATGATGAACGAATATCTAGAGACGGAGCACGCGCTCTGAATATGCTCCGATACGCGTGCAATTTCAAGTGAGAAAGCATTTGTGTCCCCGTGTGTACGTCCGCACCGTATCGTGTTTGCCGAGAGACTCCTCGAATGTCCGTCCCGCTGGGCCGTTGTTTTCGCCCGGCTTCGTGTAGTGATCACGTGTATTCTACGTGTGTCTATTGTGTTCACACGCGTGGCTTCTCGATGTTTCGACGCAAACAAGTTTTTTGGTACCACCTATGAATAGAGCCACATGCTTTTTCTATTTTGCTGGAAAGTTCCACTACCGGGTGTTCCAATCGTTACATGATTATTACAATTTATCCGCACGCGTTAACAATAATTATTATATTATTTGGTTGCGCCGTTTTTGAAATCCGCCTCCGTTTCGACAACGTCGCATCACATTTTCCTTAATTCTATTCCCGCAACGCCATACGCTCGTTCTAAGCCGTTTCCACGCTACTCTTACTTGCACCTGGAAATCTCACCATTTCTGGCTATGGCTGTGACGGGCGTGTGTCGCTGCGCTTCGCTACCTAATTTCATCTTCTTTGGGCCACCGTCTCGTAAGATGGACATCGCTGCGCGGACGTTTGGGGTTGTCGCCGACCCTATCTTCGTCATCTCCGCAGTTCGCAGAAGCTCATTCCGTTTTTACTTTCTTTCTAAACCCTCTGGTTCGCTGGTTCGCTGCGCGGGCGTGTGAGGTTGTTGCCGACCCTGTATATGACATATCATCTCCGCACTCTTTAGAAGCTAATTCCGGTTTTACCTTTTCGGTAAACCCTATGCTTCGCTACTTTTTAGCGCGTTGGTCGGGCGTCGTCGCCGACCTTACCGGATGGTTTGCCGTGGTCTCTAGAACGTGATTCTACCTTTTGTTCCAGGAGATGTCCTCCGCCTCGCTAACTAAGTGTCGGTAACACTTGAGGTTTCACCAGGTATATATTCGGGTTTCCCGTCAGCTAGTACACGCGTCTCAAGACTTCGTTCTCGAAGAAACCCCTTGCGCTCCTAACTTCCTGCGCGTACATCGTACATCGTCGCCGATAGTATTTACGTGTTCCCCGCGTGACCCAGAATACGTTTCCGCGGTCTGTTCTCGAAGATTACACCCCGTTTCCCAGTTTCATGGGCGCTTGCCCTGTCTCGATGCCGCCTCGATTTTCACTACCCACGTGACCTTCTCATCGCGCCTACGACCTTACTTCCCGGCTACGACGCTTGCTTCGCTAGTTCGCGGGGCAATGGGGCGCCGTTGACGGGAGTGGGTGCGATGGATTCCTCGCGTCCTCCGGAAACTATTGGTGCCCTTTGTTCCTGGAGAATATGGCTGGTTCGCTATCTAGCGAACCCGGTGTCCTAGCTCAACGCGGTTTTCACCACCGGGTGTACCAGGTATCTGGGGTTACGATTATGCTATAATATTCCTTAAATTCGCTCTAACTTTCGAACCTTTCATAATGGCTGCATTCAGCGGACTCAACAGTTGGACAACATTACTAGATTTTCCGCTGAATGACGTTCCGCTCAGTCGCTATATGCCAACAAGTTGAGAGAGCGGACGCTATATTTAGTAGCGGTTTTTACTTATGCTACCTCGCTACCTGAACGGAAAGTGTTACCGATCAACATCATAGCGACTTGTAGTGAAAAAGGAGAGGTTATTGAAAAAGTATACGAATATAAAAATAAATTATACCGTGTAATAGAAAATGCAGATTTTCATACCCGTCTTGCATCAGGTAAGTTAAGAATAAAAACGTTATACCTAATTTATAATTTTTTATAACCTTATAATTTTAACTAACCTCTCTTTTTGTAATATATTTGCATGAAACACTGGAATTATTAGGAAACATATTAATTTTTTATTCTGTTGTTACTGGCAGTACTTAAAAATCTATAGTATACGTAACGTGAACGTATTAATTTTCAGTGCAGCCAATAATAATGGAACATGTCTTAAAATGCAAGTAATATAATTGTATAAATTGTATTTGATTTTTAAATTTGCTTTATTGCAGATCCAAATTTAATGGAGATCTTTTTCAATGATTGTCACACACAAGTCAGTGAAGAGACTGCTGTAGCAACGACGGAAAATGAAACAACAGGTAATATATCATTTGCTGTTATTATAATGAAATATATTGTATCTTCAAATGTTTCGAAATGTTCCCAGCTTTTCTATTCTCCTTCAGGATTTAGCACATAACAGTCATAGTCGTAGACGTAAGTAGCGCACAAGCTTTGGAATATTCTGACTGTCAAGCGTCGTCTACAATGGCAGCAAGAGTAAGGATTAAGCAGGATTAAGACTGTAAGACGTCGAAGTAAGCTGAATGTTTCCGGATAGTAGGACGTAGAGTAAGGCCGTAAGTGAAATGGTTGAATTCCATTTCCTACGGTCTACTCTCTTACTCTCAGCCAATAAGAGCTCGACATTAACGAAAGCGCGTGTGACAACAACCGGTGCTGTTGTGTGCTAACCTGCCTGCAAATATGTCGGACACGGAATCCGTTTTTGAAGAAGACAGCATTGACCGAGAGCTAATTGCCGTGGTCCAACGACGTACCCAACCCTGTACATAGCTCGTGCTTCCCAACCCGTCCTGGCCATAGCGACCTCACATCTCATTTCCCTTCCCTTCGTCTTCCTTCCGTCACCCTTCTATCCATCTCCTTCAGCTTCCCTCAATTCCGCACCCATCTGACTTCCTTTTTTCTGCCGCTGCTCTTCCTTTTTTCCGGCTCTCTCCCTTCTCGTATTCGATGCCTTCTTTCTTTCTTATTCTACCTTCACTCTGAAAAATAACTGTATTAGTCCTACTATCTTATTTCCTTCTCCTCCTCCCCTCCTTCTCCCTTAATGCTTCTCTCTCTATCACCCTTCCTCTCTCCCTTCTATCATACATTCCTCTTACTCTCCCTTCTTCCTATCGTCTTTGTCTTCCTCCGTATCCATTAACAGACTCTCCTCCATCCTTCTCGTTATCTCGTCCTCCGCGGTCCTCCTTGGTCTCCTGCCTTCCTCCTTTCTCCTTTCTTTTCTCCTTTCTTTCTCCTCTCTTTCTCCTCTCTTTCTCCTATCTTTCTCTCCGACTTACCCCTACTCTCTTCACTGTCATCCCTCTTTCTTTTCCATACTCATCCCTTTTCCATCTTGTCTCATTTCCTCTATCGCTTTCATCCATTCCTCTCTCTCTCTCTCTCTCTCTCTCTCTCTCTCTCTCTC
>NW_027249889.1:0-62484 GCF_030848795.1 Temnothorax nylanderi
AGATGAATAATCTTTTATATCATCAATTTTTTCTCTATCCTTTTTTTTTAATGGAACAAAATCGGTAATCTCATTTCATTACGTAACTCAGTCTATGTAGATTGTTTTAAAAATGACCAACACAAGTATGAATATTCCCAAACTTGGCAGAGAGTAACCTAAACATTAAGTGTTTATTGGTCATTTACTCTAAAAAATATCATAATTTTGCCGTTACATATATATGTCGTTAGTCATATCCAAAAGCGTTTTTAAATTAGAGCTTCAAATTTATCCAGATTAGTAATCAGGTTTAATTGACTTTATTTTCGTATTTTAACTTTTGACTTGATTTTCGTATTGATGTAATACCATTATATAGGAATCTTCTTGCCGCGCTCGCATCTAACAATAAGATGCGCGCAATGTTTTGTTCAGGAGTCATACAAGAGCGATAGGATATTTACCTAATAAGTAGTAATATCTCTTAATTTTTTTTTCTTTTCAAAAAACTAAATTTTAGTCATAAATATAATAAAATTAAAGAAATTATTGTTTAAACTTTAAAGTTAATTTTAAAAAATGTCAAGTTTTTATATAATAAGACATTTATTTTCAAACATTTTCTGTTACATAATTTTATGCCTTTATTTTACCAAAGATACTAGTCATTGGTATATGACTGACTTTTGTTACAAGGGAGATGTAATATTACTATTTGAAAAAAATTATTTTTTTATTATAAATGCGAATTTATTTTTTATTTGTTAAGAATTTGTTTAGTTTGTTCATATAATTTACATTTAATTTTAAAATATACCTATATCATCAAAAATATAACTTATTATAAAAAATAATTAATAGTTTATGATAAAACAACTTTCCTATTCATACTGTGCTATTTTATTACCGCGGATTAAGCTGCAAATACATTTTCTCGACTAATTACACCTACCAACCTGTCCCATACTGTTAGTCAACAACTTCGACCATGGTTGGTTGACCAGAGTGAAAGTATAAGGAAAATATTCGATTAGTTAATTATCAACAAATTAAATTACTTTAAAAATTTAATTTAATAGCCAAATATCGTGTCTTACCGTAGCCTATAAACGCGACAATATTCTTTTATTAAAATCAAAAACTGGAAAACTGGCCTATCAGCCCCGGTCTCCCCTAGCGTATACCCAATAGCAGTAGATATTGATTTTATCATATTCATAGTTCGACCGTTCGTGAGTCACATTCCTTGATTATTCTTGAACTTTTGGCTAGCAGTGTATATACACTGCTAGCCAAAAGTTCAAGACCATTAATTAATTGAAAATGGTTATTATATGAATAAAATCAAACTTATGCGTTATAATTTAACATTTGCTTTATAATTTAATATTTTATAATAAAATAAAAAATAATATGAAATGTTAAAAACTCTGCAAAAAATATTTTTGCAAGGTAAAAAGAGTAAACACTAAAGAATATTTGACATTATTTTTGTCAAAGTAGCCACCCTTGCGTTTAATCGCTTTTTTACTTTAGATTAGATAATCTAACTACAAGTTTATTTATTTTTTCTAATGAAAGATTCTTTCATGCACTTTCTAAAGTAATTCACAGCTCGATCAGTTATGGAAAAAGGCTTTATGACCGTAGTCCATTTTCTTAAAATTAAACAATACTGTGTTAACCGCAACTGTGCTAAATGTAATGGCTATTTATTTTCAAATTAAGAAAAAATGTTGAGCATGTAAAGCAAGAATCGGACTTTTAAGTAGTGTTTCACTGGAATATTTTAAATTTTGTGTTGCTCAAATTTGGCTGGCAGCGCAGTTCCGTTGTTAAGATGCAACAAGATAGATAATGTCAACGAAAATCAGCTAAATGTTGCAACTAAATTCTACATATCATCTATTATACTATATATATATATATATATATATTATATAATATATAATGTGTGGTAAAAAAGCATAATTAATTTAATTTTAAACAATTAATATAAATAAATACAATGATCCTGCTGAAGAAAACCTTTGCCACCTTATTACATTATGTGACATTTTTTCTGTTCCATACAAAATTGTAAAAAGAAATAATAATAAAAATATTTTTCTCACCTACTGTATATATTTATAAATATAGTCATGTCATGTCATGTACATATATCATCATTTTATATATGTAGGGTAATAGTCCACATAAACTATGTAAATTTCAGAGGCTTATATTTCTCTCAATTATTGAGTTGGATCTCTATTTTTGCATACAGTTCAATTTAGTTGGCTACATACTCTATAAGATAACTCATAAGTTATTTTTAAAGTTTAGTCACAATTTTGATTTTTTTAAAACAGTGTCAAATGTTCATTATGTACATAATGAACCTGGCCATTTTTAACAATGAACCACATGTTTTATACTGTGAATTGTTAGGATTATTTTAGTTTTACTTTGTTTTAAAATGTTTATTTAGAAAAGAGATGATTATAAGACATAATAAGTAAGGTTAGGATAGTATATGAATTTAATTAAAGCCAACTTAATTATATATGTTATGTTTTTATTATTTGAAGCTTACAATCAAAATTATATTTTTGATCAGACTTTTTGAGGTACATAGCCGTTTTTAAATTGGATTGTTAGTTTTTTTTTGGAACCAATTTTATACACGATTTTCAGTGTAATTTGGACACTTTTGTTTAAATTAGTGTCATTTCCGCAAAAATCAGTATTTTTCAAAAATCCTATGTACCTCCTAGCCAATCTATCACAGATTAAGAATTTTTTTGGATTTTCTGTTCGAGGTCTACCAGTCAGAGCCGAAATCGTGTACACCAGCTGGACGCACACGGCCTCTTTTGACAGGGTGTTCTTTTATATACGATAATTTTTATATACAAAAAAAATTTGTTTTTACATCTTCAATGTATAATAAAAAGACGGCCTTAAAGCCGATTTTCGATTGCTCTATTCCTTTATATGTTAAAAAAAATCGTGAAAAAAAAGGTTAAATTTCATGCTCAAAGGTGTTATACCCCCTTAATACATTGCGCAAAAAAATGTCTATGCAAGAAAAGAAAGCGAGAGGTATGCAGAGAGCATAGGGTATATTAGATAGGGTGGAATCTGCGCGTCGTATGCGTTACTGAAAAATTTGGCGGCAGTAGAGAATAAAATGTCAGGAAAGATCTGGGGTAGGAGAAGATAGGGGGCGGCGAGCAACGCAGTGTTCAAGAACGGGAACTCGCGTATTCACGATCAGTCTGTCTACACGACGACAACTCTTCCTCCTCGAAGAGCGCTATCCTCTAAATTGTGCAATTTACATCATCATCATCGAAAGGATAAAAGTTATACGATCAAAGAAGCAAGATGCCTCGAATAAATTGTGATATTGCTCCTCACTTCAGCCTTCGTCATAACAGTTCTTCAGGTAATGTTATTTTATCTATAGCAATACGAACCGCCGAAAAAACACACATGCAAAATTAGATTTTTTTAAATAGAATTATCGTGCTTTAATTAAATGGACCACATTGTGCGTTTAAAGTATATAAAAATATTTTAGTAGATGTTTCAGCTAGAAAAAAATTAATATTAAGAAGACAACTGTATATTTTATATTTGCAAAATTTTTTACATATAAATATTTATTATAGAATAGGCTAGATACATGTAGATAACATTTTTAAAAAATCTATAACAGAAAATACATTATTTTGTTTTTTTATAAATTTATTATAAATATATAAAAAATCTTTAATAATTATTGTATATATGTATATACATATATATAAAGTCATATATAGAAAATTAAATATTTATTATAAGCTGATATTCATAGTCGGATCTTATTTTAAGACTGTCTTAAGATGCTAATGGCTAATGGCTCTGTGATTGGTTCACAACATCTTAAGATTGGTCTTAAATATAAGATTCGAATATGAATACCGGTCATAAACAATATAATAATCCTATTATTACATTTTAACGTATATTATAAAAATTATTTTATTATAAATTTTACCATTATTTATGATTATCTATGACTCGTGATTTATGTATTTTATATAAAATACTAGCTAATTGACTAAGATTAAAATTAATTACAATATAAATTATGGTTTTTGTTATTTTTACGAAAACTATTTATAATTCTAATTTATAAAACTAAAATAATTAACAATTTGAAATATCAATGCAAAATTGTCAATATCAACTAATGCTCAAGATGGCGTAAAAGATACAATACATATATTGTAATGAAAGCATTAATTATACAGATTCAATCAAATACATTTTTTCTATTATAGAAATAAAAAGTTATGCATTTAGATTATAGTTCTGATAGGTTTTATTTGTTATCTTCTCGCGCGTTTTCTTTCATTCATTTTCAAAGATAAATATTTACTATTAGACAAAGAAGTTAGGAAGAGAACAGGAGGCAAAAGGGAGAGAGAGAGGGGGGAGGGAGGAGAAAGGGAGAGAACTGTGTAAGAAAGAGAGTATATATGTATTTTATTGTATATATGTACAAGGATAATCGTCGCGACTTTTGGCGTCACTTCACTACTATTATACGACCTAAATAAAAGCAATTCAAAAGCGACGCCGGTGCATGTACGAGTGAACAACATAACTTGAACCTTAATTATTTCTACCAATTCAAATTATTTTTTTAATATTTTGATTCAGGAGAATCCATGAATTGATGTTTTGTTTCTTATTTTGTAAGTCCTTTCTTTACAACTTCTTCGTAAGGTGACCTTTATTTTTTAAAATAAAATTCTACAATTTTTCTCTTCCCATCTTTTGGACTCTGCCTTCCTATCTTTCTAGTGAACAGTGCGAGAGACGAATTCGGCATGCATCATAAAATGCTTGTTTTATTATTACAATGAAGATATAAAAAAGATTGAAAAAACTATTTTAGAGGAAAAATATTTATAGAAACATTTACGTATCTATCGAATGTGTTCAAAATGGTATTCCTAATTTCTATAGACTTCTGGATATATAATTTAAGTGAATTCTTAGTTGCTTCAAATTCATCGTTGTGCATGAAATTTGTTGCTGCATGTTTTGTGATGTCGTTGAGACGTCTTTGTAAACTTTATCTTTCAATGTGCCTTACAATAAAAAATCTAAGGGAGTGAAGTCAGGAGACTGAGCTAGTCAATTTACGGTGCTACCGCGATCGATTCAACACTGAAAAAATATTCGGTTAAAAAGTTAACGTGCCAGTAGCGGAATTCTGTAACTCCTTAACGACAGTTTCGGTATCATTGCGCAGGTATTATATATGGTAAAAAAGCTGCGTAACGATACCAAAACTGTCGTTAAGGAGTTACAGAATCCCGTCTCAGACGTATTATATGTAAGGATGGGATCAAGTTCAATACGTTCTTCAAAGTCCGAATCAAATCCAATAATCAGTTTTCATTTTCTAGGATTTGAGTAAAGCCGAAATCACACAAAGCACGATTTTTTGAATGATTAGTATGCTGCTATGTTTGCTCTGATGCATGCATATAGACACGTTCATTGCATTGAGCAAGGCATGCATCATTGCAGGCACCAATTAAAACATTAAAAATAGTCACGATTGAGAAAACATCGACAGCTCTTCAGAAAAGAAATTTTAATTGTGCTAATTTCGTACACGTTAAACGTCAGATTCGAAAATGTGCAATAAAGACAAATAACAATGTTAATAAAGGCGTATAAAAATGAACCTATACTGTATACTGTTAAACACCCAAATTACTATAATAAACATCTACGTTATAAAGCTCTGCAAAGAATAAACAATGAAGTGCAAAAAATACGCCCAAATACAGAAATTAAAGAATGTATGAACAAATTACATTCCTTAAGGTAGTTTCTGTCGATACACTATCAACTAAAATTTCGTCTCCAGTAGATAGGAAAATTCAACACTTATTCTTATTCAATGCTACCGGAGCGACACTTTTGACTGAATCTGTACAAGTCCGAACCTGCTCACATAGAAACAGCTCATGCATGAATACACCACCCTTAACGAAAAAGTAGTACTAGCAATCAGTACTCAGTACTGAGTGATCAGTACTCGTAGTATTGAGAGTATTAGTATGTTAATACTCAGAATGGTCAGTACTGTGTCTGTCAGTGCTTACAGTACTGCAGTACTACAAGCAATAATACTTATTACTTCAAAGTATTGAAGAGTGGTCAGTACTTTATCAGATTAATATTCGGAGTACTATCATGATAGTACTGCCAGTACTGTAAAAAACTAATAGGCACAGAACTGACCGTTCTGCAATATTCATGAGTATTAACATACTAATACTGTCAATACTACGAGTACTGATCACTCAGTACTGAGTACTGATTGCTAGTACTACTTTTTCGTAACGTATCTTGGAAATACTAAATTAATAAAATACTAAATTAACACACTAAACTATCAATATGACGTTATTTGATATCATCTTGACTTTTGTTCTACTTGGATAGTACTGCGTAAGTAGGGGAGAGTGGGCTCCTTGAGCCACGGGGTCCAATGTGACAGTGCGAGTTTTCTGTATTAACGTTCTGCAAAATAGTGACGGTGGGTATGAAAACTTTCGTTTTCAAAACATATAACTTCCATCAAAAAATTATGCCGAAATAAGCATATATACTTTAGTTAAAGGCAGATATGTAATTGGAGCCTTGCAAAGCAAATTTTTACTTGTCATAACTTTTTGATATGTATGGATTTCTAGGGATTCTACAGTTAAAAAAAAATTCATAAGACGTTTGTCGGATCTAGCCCAAGCAACACGTGTTAGTCAAGTTGACGTCATGTAGACGTCAACCTGAGGTCAAGTAAGTCAAGGTCATTTTGACATCAATCAGTACCTCCATATTGACAAATTTTTGACGTCATTTGATATCAAAATGACATTATTTTGACCTTTTTATAAAGGCGTAGGACGTGCGAGCACGCTTCGATGCGTTGCGGCTACGATAAGGAGCATAGGGAACAAGGTGTAAAATATAATACATGTCTTTATGGACTATTTGGTTTATTATTGTCCATATGCTTCTCCATGTATGTTTAAATAATATAACACAAAAATAATCAAAAGAACGTCTTTTATGTGGAAGTACTTGCAGGTCTGCTCCTGTATTTATAGCTCAGGCGAGAAATTAACAACGGTATTTGTTATACCAAGCGCTGTGCACTCGTGTTTAGCCACCTTTTAATAGCAGCTTCAACATCTAAGAGCTTACTCCCAGGGTATAACTTGAGAAGTGAACCTGAAAGAAGTATGATTTTGTAAATACTGAGCTTCAATATCTAGAATCCATACAGAAAAATCGTACACGTAAAATAAGACATAAAATTGCAATAATTTTTTCTAATGTAAAAAAGATAACAAAACTCTCCAATAAAGTAATACAGCAATACAGTAGTACTTTTTATTACACTCATACTCAGAAATATAGTTACTTTAATTTACTAACACCTCTTTCAAAACATAAAAAGATTTGCAAAAACATGATTTACTTCGATTGATATTGTTATTACTTAAAAAAACAAAATTTGCAGGCATCACCAGAAATAATATAATACTCACAAAAGATTGATTCCTTCAGTTTCGATTTATTAAAGCTAAGCTTGGTTTTATTAGTCCCATCCCAGCTCATCACTCTTGAGAGACGGTTTGACACACATTTCCTCATTAGCTTTCCTGCCGCCTTACCCTCCAATACACAGTCAGAAGCAACCGCGTGGAAGAAATCTGCCTGGAGAGCAAAAATTGAAACGTAATAGTTGTACTAGACTTGGACATATAGTTATAGATACATTAATTTAAAGGATAACTTACTGTGCTGATGAGGTTGATTTCGGTTTGCAAGAATTTTCAAAGTTGTTGAAATCATCCTTGGATTGAAGTGGCAGGGATGAAGTCTTTTGGTTTCTTAGAGCAGCTTCCTCCGGGTATAGTTGCTTTATAATTCGTTGATTTTGGATCATTATAAATCCAATTTGCTGTTTAGCTCATGAAGTAGCTCCACCTTGATTACTTCCACACTTGATGCCGAATACATTGGCTGAGATGAATAGGCTACAACAATGTATTGCATATATTACAAACAATATCATATAAAGATCTTAACAGCACAATTTGTCAATCCCACCATCTTTCCTATCTACTCTATTGGTATTTTTCATACAAAAACTTCTCTCTCATGCTTATTACGAAGAGGGAAAATTAATGACAACAGTTTACAAATTAATGAAACACTTATACAAATTAAGAGAAAAGTTTAGTTCATTTCTCATCAGTACATCACAGTACATCACTTACAATCATACTTACTCACTTACAAATATATACCTACCCTGTTGAGGGGTACTGCAATTCTCACGTTCACACACATGATGAAACTATCTCTGGTAACTGGAGGAGAAAAGATCCAAATTAACATGTGGCAAAGATTCGTAGTGTAAAAATTTATAGAAATGTATGTAAACAAATAGCTTACATTTCCGTGGAGTATCAATCAGATGTGGCCATTTCTTATTGCTGCCGCCGTCATCTAATAGAGAAATCAAAATGTGCTGTTAGAATTAACAAATATGACCAGTAAAAGTCCAACTTACTGTATAAAGAGTGCACGACGTCGTCTTGACACTTTAAAATCGTTTTTAATTACTTGGTGTCAAGACACTGTCGAGTCTCTTGATTTCAGAGATCTACACCATGCATGCACTTCAGCAATAAAAACATCAGTATAAACTCACTGTTCCGTGATAATGGGAAAAGATCCCTGGAAATTTTCTTCTTTGACACACTCACACAGGAAGGAGAACTCCTGTTTGATGCAGTTGTATATGAAGCTTCAGTGCATCCTTCGTCATCTATAAAAGTTCTGTTTGAAGATGTTTTATCAGGGGTTTTCATTGAACTGAGTCTCTTGTCACATTTCATAGATGATGTAATTTGCTTCTCCTTTTGTGGTTCACTGGATGTGGCAACATTTGCCTTCGTTGATGTACCAAATACAGAAGTACTCTTCTGTGTATACAAGGTACCAGAAACATCCTTTGAGGTTGACGCATTTCTTTGCTGAAGCGCTTTTAATCTCTCTCTGACGCCACTTATTTGTGGAGAAGGTAGTAGTAACGTTCTGTCATCCTCAGAATCACTAGACTCCTGCACAATGATTGTCTTCTTCTTTTCTTAGGATTCAGCACAGGGCTCACATTGTCCATGTCCTCTTTACTACTGTCACTATCATCAAAATGTTTCTTTTTCGTAACGCGCCGCTTTCCCCTTCCCTTTTCTCCATCCGTTATTTCCGAGTCCAAGGCTTGACCAGTGTCAGCCTTCTTCATAGCTGCCTTACGGGCTACATTGTACGTACCTGAGAAAAGATAGACAAAGCTTCGATTTATAATTATAATAAGAGTTGAACAGTGTAAGGTATTGTCTACATAAAACTATGTATATAAATCATCTAAATAATTTATATAGAAAACTTTTCCTCTATCTTTATCTGAGATAGTTCGTGTCTGTTTTGTACAAGCTCACGCATGAGCCTAGGCTTGTGATTTAATGAGGGGAGGAAACGACACACGCACTTTTCTATTCGAGGGAGAGATCATATATTCACATATCAAGTTGCATTTTTGAAGTAGTAAATCAGTAAACTTGTTTGGAATAATTCACATAAGATAATGGCAAATCACATTAATGGTAGTTCACATAATATACATAATTCTCAGACGAATGATCCTTTTGGTCAGCTGGACTAAATAAATACGACTCGTAATATTCAACTCATTCAATGAATTCTAAATCTTGATCTTTTACAACAAGAAATATTCATCTAATGTTTCCATGGATTGTATGTAATTTCAATTGCAATTGTTTATCAGATCATAGCTTGCATCATAATAGATTCGGATAATTAGACCATTCGTATGAAACAAATCACATAGAGAATAAAATAAATAATCACACATAAATAGATAAGCATAATTCATAGAAAATCAATTGCATGTAAGAGATAGATTGATACGTCGTATTATCCTTTGTAAAGTAACTTTATTCTCGTTCGAATAGCCAATGGCTTTGAAGGTAGCTAACCTTTGCAAAATAAATCAACTCAGATGATAATCGAGAATACGAAGGAAATAATATACCAATTATGCGTCACTGTTTATTAAATATCCTATTCGATAAGGAAAGACGTATCAATCTATACAAATAATATATCGTTAATCGCCGCAGCATTGCATCTTCGAAAAGAAATCAGGTGTATTTACGGTAGACGTTATGAAATTCGTGAACGTGCGAAAGAATCTTTACTTCAAGCTAACGTGAAATAGTCTTGAACGCAAAATAATTATCGTGATATGAGTAACGCAGTATGGAATATAAATAACGCGAACATGTTTCATAGAAAGATTGGCTGCGTTCAGCAGAACGCAACAGTTTCAACAGTTTTATGATTCTCTGCTGAACGATTCTAAATGCACTCAAAGTCTCAACACGTTCACTCAGCGGTCGCCATGATTTTCAGCTAATTAAAGTACGCTGTATCTCAAGCAAAACGTTATCAGTAATATAACTGCCTCCAGTGTATTAATATCGCTGAGAATAATAAATCTAAATATACATATAAAAATATTATTTATAACTCAATAGATACAGTGGAAACGCACAGAAAGTTACAAAATGGTATGTATATATAAATATTAATATAAGAAAATAAAGAAATATATTATAATTATAATTTAGATAACTTGGGTTAGCACGCATATAACATAGAATAATAGGTTAAATCGTTAAATGTATACAAAATATGTAATACTTTGATGCATTATACTTATTAATTAAATGTAATGTACTAACTCAAATTATAATATTACTATAATAAAATGTACATACCTTCTAATGATGTTTGTGGCACATCTTGTAATATATCAAGCATTCCTACTATCTCTTGGTAATTTTCTTAAAAATAATTATTGAAAATACTATACATTTAGGGGGACTATACACGTACGAGTTTGGCTCGCAAGTCCGGCTCGGCGAGCTTGATTCACGAGCCAGACTCGAACGTTTTTTCACCACACACGAAAAGAAAATGTACGAATTTGGCTCATTTGACGCCGAGCCCGGCTCGTAACATCCCATCCACGAACGAGTAGAGGCCGAGCCGAGCCGGACTTGCGAGCCAAACTCGTACGTGTATAGACCCTTAACCTATCATTCTATGTTATATGCGTGCTAACCCGAATTTATTTAAATTATAATTATATATTTCTTTATTTTCTTATATTAATATTTGTACACACCGTAGTCCATACATTTATACATCGCGTAGTCCATACCACAGTCCATACTATATGTCGATGACGTTTTGCTTGACAGTTTGACGTTTTACGTACTTTTAATTCGCTGAAAATTATGGCGACCGCTGAGTGAACATGTTGAGACTTTAGGTGCGTTTAGAATCGTTCAGCAGAGAATCATAAAACAGTTGCAATACTGTTGCGTTCTGCTGAACGCAGCCAATGTTCTCTTGGACAAAATGACGATCGGTTTCATCGACGTGAATTGAGTAATTGAACTTTAAGAAAATAAAGGAATAATGATATATCGGTTGCAACCGCACGTAAAATAAACAAAGACAAATATTTACTGAGCTCAGATTCGACTTGATTATCGTAAAATGTGATGTCAGATCTATCGATAGATAGGAGACATCTTTCTCTGAGGACATCAGCCTCGCATAATCTCTCCAGAAATCTGGAACCAAGATCGAAATAAGGAGACGGGAATATTAATCCGCCATAGCACTCCGATTGAGAATTCAAGTGATTCTCAACAACCGGTAAGGATCTATGGTTTTCAGAACTCTAAGAGTTACCTCGTTACTGGAGAGATCTCTGCTTGCCTGATAGATTCTTTATATAAGAATCTATCTCTCTTTTGTGGCCCGTCAAGCATCTCATGTATTTCAATGGCAGTTATTCCTTCGTGAGAAACTACGATGCTGTAATAGCGGCCCTTCCTTGGCGTTCACACGCAACGATAATGGCGTGGTCGTTCGTCCGGCCGGTATAGTCCTGTGGCGTATCTCAATCAAATCTATATCTCGCAGAAATGATCTGCTCGCCACTTCGCAAATATACAAGCTCACTACGATAGTGAAATACGGGAATACAATCAGCTTTAGCTACTCGTTACGATTCGTTTTTCTAGATTATTCTACCGGCACGTCTCATATACAAAAACGCTCTTACTTCGCCAAAGGACCGGAAACGAATGCTCGCTGGTGAGCCGCAAGCTCGTCCTCATCCGACTCGCGCACGCGCAACACACACTCTTCACCGCGCGCGTTACTATGCGACCCGCGCTAAGCGAGCGGGAGCATGCATGACGACGCTAGTATAGCCATCTCGCGCGACTCGACTTTACTAAGTTGATACGAATACAATCGCGCTAGATGTCATATATATGATCTCTCCTCGTTCTATTGCCTACATTTTAAACAGTGTCGCTTATCTTTATCTGAGGTAAGATTTTTTTATCTATCTAAATGTGTGTTATCGATCTAAAATGTTAGATAATTTTTTTGGCGGTTGTTTTGAACCGCGGATGCAATTTTACACTTTGTTTCTTACAATAGTAGTAGATAGACATTCCCGAATAAAAGAAAAATGTTTTATTCTAAAGCCAAAAGTAATGAATTTCTACTTATTTTTACTTGTAATTTGATAATTTCTACTTTTTACTTATAATTTGATAATTTAGATAAATTATCCACATAATTTTTGCTGTTATCTTTATCTAATAATATTTTAAAACCAGTTTACCTTTTTGTCAGATAAAACTTAAAAAAAACCGATCTTTATCTTTATCTCAGATAAAAAGAAAGTTATTATCTGGTACAACACTGCATGTAAAAGGTGGAAATTAAATCATACGCACTATAACTATGTTCCACTATCACCGGACACTTTTTCCAGTCATTACTCGGATCGGCAAGTCCCATCACAAGCCTCGCTATTGATTGCTTAGTTGGTGGCCAATATGCTGCCGTACCATTGTCTACGATCCATTTGGTAGCTACTACGTCGACTGTATCCTCCTCAGTGAATATAACTACGGAGTACTACAAGAAATAGAATATAAAAATTAATTTTAAATTAACTTATAAAAGCAGATTATTTTTAACAAATAAAATAAGTCAATTAAATCATGCCTCATAATATCAAAACAAGGTGTGAGCTAATGGGATGCAAAGATAAATATTTCCATCTGGAATAAGATAACATTTGCGAGCAACATCTGAGAGACGAAAAAACTGTTCTCGCTCACTCAATTCAGACACGCTAAGAATTCCTATGTCAGTAGAGTCTATGAGAAAGTCGTAATAACTTGTCATTCGTGTGAACCTATGACTGGCCAATCTAATTTCTCCCTGAGGAGTACGGATAATGTTAATCAGGACTACCACATCATTTTGATTAGTTACAAAGCAGCAGTCAGCTTCGTTTACAGCAAGGGTCATGTTACGAGTTTTTATTTTACTATAATGATCTCCTGGAATCTCAGCTTGACCCTCTCGCCTCTTACTTAAGCGGATTTCCTGACGATCTAGTATTTTGTTGGTAGTTTTTCTCAAGTCCCCATAACCCTCTGAATCTCGATTAGCAATCTGTTGCAAAGGTTGATAGGGACACCGAAGAGAGCGCTTGATTAGACCTAGATGATTCTCAAATTTGTATGCACTGAAATTGTCAAGCACACCATGCTGCCGGCACTCTTCAGCCAAATGGATCAGACTGTGTATGTTGTAAACAGCAAATTCTCGGCCAAATATTTGTATAGAATGAGTAACAAATTCTCTCATCAACTCTTCCGCAACATCAATACACCGATCAAGCAAGTGGGGACTAGATAGTATGTATATAGAAGTATGGAACAAAAGGAAATTCTGATAAAGAACAGGTGTAAGGTAATTCTTGAAAATTTTTACCCCATCATAAAGTGCTATCCTCCTCAATTCTTGGGCTTTTAGTCTATTACCTGATCGCTTAAGTTGTCTCGGTTTGCGATTAAATTCTCTGGGAGTGTGAGGAGCCAATTCCACAAGAGCATTTGATACAGCTCTCAGAGTTGCATCGGTCAAAGTAAAATTACCCGGAACAACCAATAAGAATTTCAACCATCTCTTGAAAGCACCCTGATCTTTTAGATGCATGCTATCCAGTCTAAACTGGGAGACCATTCCAGTTCCAATAGTTTCTAATGGTGACACATTATTAGTGTGGTGCTGAGGATTTTTTCTGGTATTAAAAGATTCATCAGTCCTGAGATCAGCATCCATGTCAATGAAAATTTCCCGAGCCCGATATTTACAACCTGTGACACAGCACTTTTCACATGCAAAAGTTCCACCATGTCCAACACAGCACTTGATAAATGCTCGAGCAGGGGCATCCAGGATATAATTTCTTACTCTAAAAGGATAAACAGTTCCATTGATTTCAAAACCAGATTCCTGAAGAGCAGCCACTTCTGCAACATAGTCTTCCAGAAATGCATTTAAGTCATTGGGCTTTCCGTCACCATAAAATACTGCTATAATGAATGGTTCATCCTGATTGGCAAAACTCCCCAAAATTGGCCAAAAGTCTTTTTGAGAACAACTCTGAGGGAAAGGTTTTATCCCATCTATATTGACATCCATCATAATTTCTTGATTAGCAGTAAAATATTCCTCTGATAATTTAGACTGAATATTAGATCTGATGCCTTTATACCAGAGATGTCCATTTCCAATATCATTCACAGGTGTGTTTCGAGGAGTAGGGGAGACCGGGGCTAAAACGTCTACGGGGTAAATACGTTTAATCAAATATCTCGGAACCTGTATATTGTGCGAACTCGCTATTAACATTGTAAACGCTGCTTATAGTACCCATGTGACCAACGGAGTTTCGGCAGGTTACCTGCCGTGTTATGATTTTTACGAGGGCAAACGTGTTTTCGGAAGGTGAAAGTTACATTTTCTGCGCGTGGAAATTTTGTAATATCTGCAATAATATTTGCTCTCCAAATCTCGAGGTACGTGATTATAAAGAGTAATACATGCTGAACACGAATCCAGTGTAGTTTTTTTTATTATCGTTGATGTCTAATATTTCGTGGGCGATCAAACCTGAAACTTGTGTTTGGGGCTAATTGGTCAGTAAGCAGTCCGGGTGCATTTCCAAGACATTTTCGGGCTCACTGCATATGGAATATGGATGAGACGGGAATTACAACCGTTCAGACACCGAATAGAGTCATCGGACGTCGAGGAGTAAAACAAGTCGGGCGAGTGATTTCTGCGGAAAGAGGAACCCTCGTAACTATTTTTTAATAATGTTTCGCATAAAAATTTTAAATAAATTTTTATATTTTTCTCTTAAAAAACAATTATTAAAATGTATCCTATTATTTTTTAGGATTAGATGTACGTATATGTATCGAAAATGCAGTGCAGACTGTTATACCCCGGCATTTTTGAGATTTCAATTTTTCCACCGTTGTCGTTTTTGCTCTATACCGGTTAAACAAAGCGACATAGACAAAAATTTCCTATATAAATTTTGTAGCTAAAGGTTCACTCTTTACAGTGGTATACCACATTTAACTACAATTATTTATTTTGTTGTTAAAAATCGGCACCGAAAAAAACGGACTGTTTAGCCCCGGTCTCCCCTACTCAGGAGAGATCTGTAGCCCTTTGGAAGCTGTGGGAAGACAACTCTTAGAATTCGTAGTAGTCCATTTATTTTCTGTCCAGTTACACCCCTCCTCCCCCATTCCTTAAGACTCCTCAACACATATGCGTTAATTTGTGCATCATTTACGACAAGATCATTCTCGATATTAACATGATTGATCTCCATGTTTTCCTCATCTTCTACTATAATATTTACATCTTCATAGTCTGTACTATCATCATTACATATCTCATTGCGTTCGTCTAAATCATGGTTTACCAATGCATCGTGTAGGCCGAAATATTCTTCAGAACTGACATCACTACTATCATTGACATCACCAAAATTGTTATTACTGTACTCCGTGTCACTGCCAGAGATCATGTTATTATTATGAGCAACTATCATCTGTGCAACCCTTTCTTGGATACCTTGAAGATTCAATCTCCTGTTAGCTTCAACACGAGGCAATATGACGCCAAGTACGCCTGTGTTGCTGATAAAAAAAAATGAAACAAGAAAGTGATTGTGAGTGACACAAATGTAAATACAGTATTAAAAAAAAAATCTGCATTTTCGTAAAAAATCTGTATCAAGTATGTTTCGACTCAATCTCTCTTGTGGACATTTAAAAAATATTAAAAAAATTAATAACTCAAATAATCTGCTTGAAAAGAACACACGTTCATAAAAACGTTGTTTTAAATAAATTTTAAAAAATCGATATTAGCGTCAAGCTTATCGTAGAACTGAATATCGTTTGAACAATCTGCCTTTGAATATTTTGATGATGTTGATCCACTATTCTGTTTCGGATTCTTATCTGACGAAAATGAAATATTAGTGGCAATCATCGTACAGAAATGTAGAAAGACAAAGTGTCACTCTTCAAAAGACAAGATTATGTAGAGGTAAAGAAAGGAAGAACGTGTAATGAGGGATTGCGGCTAATTATTCTGTTCTAGAAAATTAAATATTTTTAATTATTCTTTAAATTAAAAATATTGAATTTTTTGTTACATTTAATATACTACATGTATTAAAAAATTAAATCTATTTTTAATTTGACACAATTTTAAAAATTGTGTCTAATTATACGTCCTCAAAAAATTACATATTTATACAATTTTTTAATTAAAAGAAATATGAAAATTTCACTACATAGCATACCAAGCATTACAAAACACGATAAATTTATCTTGGTATGCTATGTAGTAAATTTTTCAATATATTTTTTCAATACAAAATTATGAATCTGTAATTTTTTAAGGACGTATAATTAGATACAATTCTTTCTAGATAATTTTGTAGAATTTTGTTACATTACGCATTTTTACCTCTGGACAACGATTGCTATTTCTATTTCATTTTCATTATTGCAGGGGAAGATAAATCTAAAAAGAATAATGAGTCATCGACATAGAAGATTCGAAGGCTAAATTCAAAAACAGAACAAAAGTCACTCGCAATTTTTTTCATTCCCATCGTGCAACATTGAGCGAGTAAAAGAGCGCTCTGAAAGAAACATTACTTAAGCACGCTTATGAATTCAGAGCACGCTTTGCCACTGTTGGCAAAATAAATTTTAATGAGTCCTTTTATCTTTCGAACGAAAATGCCGAAGTAGGTGGGAACCCCTGTGAGGACATTGACTTTTTCGATGAAAAATATGTAATATTATTTTTATTTGATTATATGAGTAAAAAAATCTGGTCTAACAAAATGAAGGTTGCCATCGTTAATTTTTATTAATTTATCAAAAAAGGACATACGACGACCAGGTAACCGACATTTGTCGGTTCGATAAAGTGTCGATGTGTCGTTGCGGATGTTTTTTGATATGTCAAAAAACATGCGCAACGACACTTATATATCGAACCGACAAATGTCGGTAGTTGTGTACAGAATACCGGCCCTGACAATTAACTTCTTACACATTATTTTTGTTACATACGTGACGTAATTTTAAGTACTTACCGGTTTGTCTCCCATGTTAAAAAGCGTGGTAGGCGACGAGAATGCACGAGTGAATTGAACAGAAACTTTTAGAAACTTTAAGCTGTAAGCTTCTATCAGCCTATACTTCGTGATATGGAAGCAAACACAGAGCCAGACCCCTGGCACTCAGTTTAAAATCTCAGCTGTTGGCGCTGTTGCCCCTCTTAGTGTCGCTAATAACCATTATGTGGCACTAGTAGTATTGCGCGCTGCGGCTTTAGCCCGCGAATTTTAATGTATAATATATTTTATTAAATGTACATTTGATATTAATATCATAAATAATTATGTTTTTAATAATAATTTTATAATATTAATGATTATAGTATATATTGTGACCATTTTGAATAATGAAGTGAAGAATTTACAGCAATAATACATGGAAAAGGATAATCAAACATCATATTATTAAAGTAAAGCTTGTAATAATTTATAAGGAGACGAATTTATGTTATTCAGCCTCCACTATATATATATATATATATATATATATAACGTAAACCCTAAACTAGAGACACACGTGAGGTCAAAAAAGGCGTACATGGTCACAGGACGTGCACGAACAAAAACGAACAGGAACTCCCTACCCGGGTAGAGGAGTTCCACACGAAACAAGACACGGACTAGCCAGCTCCCACTCGGCATGTAATATTTCAGAAACATTTCTGCAAAATTCCATTTGAAATATTACACCTTTCATCAATATTTCAGAAATATTTCACGACCGTTTCTGCAACATTTCTGCAATGTTTCAATCGGCACAATTATTTCAAATGCAACTTTGCTGAAAGATTTTGGCAATATTTCTGAAATATTTCTGAAATATATCTACGAAATATTGCAGAAACACTTCAGAGATATTTCAAATACATTTTACACTGAGAAAAATGTTTTGTATTAGCAAACAAAATTTTGTTACTGACGCAAAAACTATTTGTTAATATGTGAAAAATGAAATATTTTGTTACCGTAACAAAAAAAATATATTAAGCCATGTGCGTATAGCCGCCGCGCACCGTTTGTCCGAAGAAATCCACTCTCTCAGCCGGTCACCCATCCAAGTAGTATACCGGCGCCTTGTTGCTTGACATCGATGATCGAACAGGGTAGTGGTGATCCTCTGACTCTGGCGCTTCTTTCTTTCTTATACTTGCTTATTTTGGTGAGCATAAAGCTATCGCATAAAAATAAACAATACAGATATACGAATAAATCTTTTTTGCCAGTCAGCGTCGAATATTATTTTATATTAAATATTATTAAATATTATATTTTATCGAAAAAAACCCTTAAACGGGCAATAAGAGCACAAGCGTGTCGTTAGAACGCTAAACTTTATTCTCAGAAGTCGAAATTAGTCAAATTCACGAACGTTTCGACCCTTATTTGGGGTCCTCCTCAGCGTAACTCCTACATATAAAAATTAGTACAAATTGGTCCGACGTCGCAAACATACATACAGATATTCTACCGCCGTAAACAACAAATCATCGCTGGTCAGTTATGTTAGATGTGCACTCCGACACGTTCCAGAATATCGTCGCATAGAAGTTTCCTGGTTGGAGCGCCAGAAAATTTTCAAACGGATGTAATGTCGTTGTCATTGTGACGCAACGCCTGTGGACAAATTCGGAGTACCATCCTCTCTCAATATTCATACAGGAACACAATAGATAGCACAAAAGATATCAACCAAGGTAACTCACAGATTTAACATACTGGACAATAGTCAAGTCGCAACGCCACGTCAATCAATTACAGGGATCGGTGTGTCTCCGAGGACGTTCACACAGAGAATGGCACGCTTGCCTTATACAAGGTATCGACGACATAGGAAGCGGGGGGAAAAGGTCACGCGTAATTTAAAACAAGTCCGCGTAACAACAATAATTCTAGACTTTAACAAGTCCATTGATAACACTAATGTATGTTTCTGGTATATCTTTCGTATCCGTCTGCAAATTTAAACCTTCTCTTTGCCTTTTTATGTAAATCATTTCTGATATTAAGCGTTTACTCAGGGACGGTTCCTGGTCTAATATTTCCACATCTTTCCAATTGAAGTCATGGTTATACTGCAATCTGTGGTCTGTTAAGACCGAATGACCCGCACCACTCCTTCTGATATGCGAGTTATGTTCTTTAACTCTCGTTAAAAGTTGTCTCCCTGTTTGACCGACATAGGAAGCCTCACAATCATTACAATTAATTCTATACACGACATTCCTATGCGATAATCCAGGGAGAGTATCCTTGTGAACTCTGATAAATTTGTTCAATTTATTAAGACTGAAATACGAGAGCTTTATATTAAGATCCTTAGTTAAACTTTTATATTTCTCAGTCAACCCAGGGACGTATGGTATCGTGAAATATGGAACTTTATTATCAATGTTCTTATCGTTAGTAACGTGTCCACCATTAAGCAAAATTCTCAAACGCTCATGTATTGTCCTAAAAATAAATTCCAACGGATAACAATTATTTATCAGAATTTGAATCAAAAATCTTATGTTTTTTTGGTGAAATCTCGGATGCGACAACTTGAATACTCGATCGATCAAGCCGATGACCGTGCCCTTTTTCTGACAAAGTTGATGTTGAGAAAGGAAATTTAAATATCTTCCGGAAAAAGTGGGTTTATGGAACCAGTCAAATTGCAAATGTTCACCTATGTGAAACATGGTGACCTCTAAGAAATTCAATTTGCCACCCACTCCGATCTCCATAGTAAATTGCAATCTCGGGTGAAAAGAGTTGAATGTTTCTAATACGTGAGTGCATTCGTTTAGAGGCACTGCCATTGCAATATCATCCACGTATCTCTTATAAAAAGAAGGGGCAAAATTCAAGCTTCCGAGCGCTCTAACCTCCAGGTCCTGCATCACGATATCCGCCCCTATGGGTGACAATGGGGAGCCCATAGGAGAACCGAAGGTTTGCTGATATATAACTCCATTAAAAACAAAAAAGGTCGATTCCAATACCAATCTTACTGCCTGAAGAAATTCGGGCTCCGGAATCACGCAACTCTCAGATACATAATTCCACCTTTTTGCAATGCTATCAATAACCATTTCAGTAGGCACGTTAGTAAAAAGAGAGATAACGTCAAGAGACATTAAAGTGTAGTCTTCTCTAATGTGGGTTTTGGATAGTTTTTTCGGAAACAAGAAATTTGAATTTTTATATTTCAAACATATCAAACAACGGAAAAACATCAGACCGATTGAATATTTTTGTAACATTTCATCTGAACACCGGGCCCTTGACAATAATAATTTGACATACTCGTTAGTGCCTTCTCTCAACCGCTCTGGCCAAAAAATTGCAATAAACATAGATCCGAAATCTTTCACCACGCCGATACCTTCCTTAACACAACTAAATGAGGGGTGGTTCGTTAATTTGTCATCCACTGATATCCCTACAGATATTCAAGGTCTGTTACAACTGGGTGAAAATTTCAGCCTTCCGGGACTAAAGAAAGACAAAGTAACGATCGAATTTATTAAAAACATCGAAAATAATATAAAGAAGTTTCCCATTAAAACTCATACAACTCTTAGAAATCGATTCTCGAATTTGGTGAATGGTCTTCGGGGTTACGTGGTACAGGAAAGTGTACACAACAACGCGATGAAACATTTGTCGATTGCTACAAAGAATTTTATTGATGATAATTCTAATTTAATCCTAACGAGGGCTGACAAAGGTAACGTCACGGTAGCAATGGACAAAGATAAATATATAGCCAGTATGGAGGAGCTCTTAGGAGATACCGATACTTACAAGATTGTCTCTAGAGATCCAATTAGAAAGATAACAACTCGGGTTCGAGAACTTTTGACTAGATGGAGGAAATCAGAATTCATCTCAGACTCATTGTACAGATGGCTATATTGTAGTGATGGAACATTGCCGAGAGCGTACGGACTCCCGAAGATCCACAAAACTAATTGTCCTCTTAGAATCATCGTTTCATGTGTGGATAGCCCGTTCTACAATTTGGCTGCTTTTCTCCATAAAGTCATGTTTGATAGCTTTCCTAAAGGAGATAGCCATGTCTCGAATAGCTTTGACTTGGTCAAAAAACTATCCAAAACCCACATTAGAGAAGACTACACTTTAATGTCTCTTGACGTTATCTCTCTTTTTACTAACGTGCCTACTGAAATGGTTATTGATAGCATTGCAAAAAGGTGGAATTATGTATCTGAGAGTTGCGTGATTCCGGAGCCCGAATTTCTTCAGGCAGTAAGATTGGTATTGGAATCGACCTTTTTTGTTTTTAATGGAGTTATATATCAGCAAACCTTCGGTTCTCCTATGGGCTCCCCATTGTCACCCATAGGGGCGGATATCGTGATGCAGGACCTGGAGGTTAGAGCGCTCGGAAGCTTGAATTTTGCCCCTTCTTTTTATAAGAGATACGTGGATGATATTGCAATGGCAGTGCCTCTAAACGAATGCACTCACGTATTAGAAACATTCAACTCTTTTCACCCGAGATTGCAATTTACTATGGAGATCGGAGTGGGTGGCAAATTGAATTTCTTAGAGGTCACCATGTTTCACATAGGTGAACATTTGCAATTTGACTGGTTCCATAAACCCACTTTTTCCGGAAGATATTTAAATTTCCTTTCTCAACATCAACTTTGTCAGAAAAAGGGCACGGTCATCGGCTTGATCGATCGAGTATTCAAGTTGTCGCATCCGAGATTTCACCAAAAAAACATAAGATTTTTGATTCAAATTCTGATAAATAATTGTTATCCGTTGGAATTTATTTTTAGGACAATACATGAGCGTTTGAGAATTTTGCTTAATGGTGGACACGTTACTAACGATAAGAACATTGATAATAAAGTTCCATATTTCACGATACCATACGTCCCTGGGTTGACTGAGAAATATAAAAGTTTAACTAAGGATCTTAATATAAAGCTCTCGTATTTCAGTCTTAATAAATTGAACAAATTTATCAGAGTTCACAAGGATACTCTCCCTGGATTATCGCATAGGAATGTCGTGTATAGAATTAATTGTAATGATTGTGAGGCTTCCTATGTCGGTCAAACAGGGAGACAACTTTTAACGAGAGTTAAAGAACATAACTCGCATATCAGAAGGAGTGGTGCGGGTCATTCGGTCTTAACAGACCACAGATTGCAGTATAACCATGACTTCAATTGGAAAGATGTGGAAATATTAGACCAGGAACCGTCCCTGAGTAAACGCTTAATATCAGAAATGATTTACATAAAAAGGCAAAGAGAAGGTTTAAATTTGCAGACGGATACGAAAGATATACCAGAAACATACATTAGTGTTATCAATGGACTTGTTAAAGTCTAGAATTATTGTTGTTACGCGGACTTGTTTTAAATTACGCGTGACCTTTTCCCCCCGCTTCCTATGTCGTCGATACCTTGTATAAGGCAAGCGTGCCATTCTCTGTGTGAACGTCCTCGGAGACACACCGATCCCTGTAATTGATTGACGTGGCGTTGCGACTTGACTATTGTCCAGTATGTTAAATCTGTGAGTTACCTTGGTTGATATCTTTTGTGCTATCTATTGTGTTCCTGTATGAATATTGAGAGAGGATGGTACTCCGAATTTGTCCACAGGCGTTGCGTCACAATGACAACGACATTACATCCGTTTGAAAATTTTCTGGCGCTCCAACCAGGAAACTTCTATGCGACGATATTCTGGAACGTGTCGGAGTGCACATCTAACATAACTGACCAGCGATGATTTGTTGTTTACGGCGGTAGAATATCTGTATGTATGTTTGCGACGTCGGACCAATTTGTACTAATTTTTATATGTAGGAGTTACGCTGAGGAGGACCCCAAATAAGGGTCGAAACGTTCGTGAATTTGACTAATTTCGACTTCTGAGAATAAAGTTTAGCGTTCTAACGACACGCTTGTGCTCTTATTGCCCGTTTAAGGGTTTTTTCGTTTACATTATAGAGCCTTACTTAGTTATTATATTTTATATTAAAAATGCCATATGACAAAATTTGGAATATTAAAAAATTCTTAATAAAAGAGAAAAATGCAATAAAATGTAATATTATATAATAATAAATTTAATTTTTTATAAGTTCTAAAGTCTGTCAGCAATTTTTCGGAAATATTACAAATGCAATGTTGTATGTGAAACATTCAAAAATATAACGCGTGCAATGTAAACGTAATAATAGTTTTATCATGTATCAGAAATGTTTCTAAACCATTACATCTGCAATATTTCTTCTGCAATATTGTAGAAATTCACTGCCTGCAATTCAATTTTTCATTATCTACGCAATCTTTCAGAAATTTTTCAGAAATATTTTAAATGCAATGTTGCGTTTGATATGTTACAGAAATATTATTTGTGCAATGCAAACGTAATATTACTTTTATAATGTTTCAGAAATATTTCTGAAATATTGCATCTGCTACATTTTTTTGCAATATTACAGAAACTTACAAATATTGTAAACAACTTTCTGAAAGATTTCAGAAATATTGTTAATGCAATATTATAAAAAACATGATGCAGGTACATTTCTGAAATATTTCAGATGCATAGTTACAAATGAAATGTTAACGAAATATTTCTGCACCATTTCCGAATATTTCAATATTTTAGCAACATAACATGCCGAGTGGGTTGATACCATTCGGCGAGTCCGTTAACATTCGGGGAAACAAACATCCCACCACCGACAGAGGATCCGGCACCAGAATAATAATGTTAATTTTCGCCCATCCATACAAAAGGGTTATGGAAACTATAGTACTCTGGAAGTGACCTATATGGTTGCCCTAACCTTAGTGAGGGTAGCTACTATATGGATGTTGCAACCATAATATATGGATGTTACAACCATAATGAACAAATATTCACCCGACAAAAAAAATTATTTATTTCGAAATTTTATTACTATTTTTTAACTAAATTTGTTTCTTAAGATGCAGTCTATGATTATAAATATTTTCTCGTATTTGAAAAAAACACTTACCTTGGTGGGATTCGAACTCGGGACCTCTGGATCGTGAGCCAACTGCTTTACGTGGTAGACTACTTCTTAATTTAATGTAAGTGTTATATATAGTCTACATATGTCATAATCAGCGCAAATATATAATTTTTTAAAAATCATCTTAAGAAACAAATTCAGTTTAAAAAGAGTAATAAAATTTTGAATTGAATATATGATGTAATATTTCTTAATGTCGGGTGAATGTCAGAAACCAGTGTCGGCTCATTACAAAATTTTGTGTTCGTAAATATATTTATGAAAAAAGTATATTTATAAAGTTAAAACATCCTTATCAAATCCACTTTATTCTATGCAGAAATTCTTTTGCGCGCGCAATGGAACTAAACTCTCAATCATGCAGTGATTCAGTGCTGTACCGTGCAGCTATATCTTATGGATCTCTCAACCATAATATTTGTGCTGCAGACCACATAAGAGAGATAGCAATAATTCTTTGGTTGAGGCAACCATATACGAGGGTATTGTAACCGAATGTCACGTATCGTAAGAACTACGGTTATGAAAACTGTATAAATGAGCATATCTTAACAGCTGCATTCAATGTAATATCAATTTAACTTGAATTCACATACATTTCTTTTTCAATCATAGAGAATGTTGTTGTAATAACCGTAGCAATTTTCTCCGTGTATTTTTAATTAATAAACTAAACGGTGAATCGACTTAAAAATTTCGTAATCGATAGATATTAACTCCGTCTACAACATATTAAAATTTAAAAAAATTCGTAAGAAGAGTGAAAAACGACAGAACTACCTTAAAACATGCTTTATGGAAAATAAAAAAAGAGGGTAGGTGGTACCCATACAGCACAAAATATTTTTAAAATATTTTTAAAATATTTTTTAGGAAGATTAAAATAATTTACAAAAATATTTTTAGAATGTTTCTATGTCCGCCAGATCATATCAAAAAAATATTTTCAAAAATATTTTTAAAAGATTGCAAATAAGTATATTCAATAATATTTGTAAAATCTTTTAGAAATATTGCTTCGAAAAATAAAATATGTTTGACCCAATCAGCAATAATTGTTTCACGTTTGAAAGATTTTTTTAATATTTGAAAAATATACATCTTTAGATCTTACTTTGGAAAATATTTTGTATATTTATAGCATCGCAGTGGTGTTGGGTAAGCCTTGCGTTGTATTCCTACTGGCGAAGACATGTGTCGCGAATGTCATGATTTTGCTTCGCCGGAGGCCTGCTTATATTAGATCCCAACTGAAATTTACTTGCGAGTTAGTCTTACCATATTACCATTATGCGCCGCCTAGCGGCGTCGTTGCGAACTAGCACGGAAAGATGTGCTACCATGCATTTTTCTTAATTAAGAATATTTCATAATATTTCAAAAATATTTTTAAAAATATTTGAAAAAAGATTATAAAACCAATAAGAAATAAAAATATTTTTTTAATATTTTGAAACAAGATTATGATACAATAAATATGTAGATTTGAATTAATATTACAAAAATATATTTCAAATATTTAAGAAAATTTTGCCTGGGTGATAAAAAAAAACATTTTTAAAAATATTTTTAAAAGATTTTTCAAATATTCTTAAAACTGTTAACACAAAAGGTTTTTAAACCATTTTAAAATATTCCTAAAACCATTTTAAAATGTTTCTCGCAATATTTTTATAGAAATATTTAGAAATATTTTTTGAAAACTGCTGTATGAATAAGTGATTTATTTTTATACGCCTCTAGTAATGTTGTTATTTGTTCTTTATTCCACGACATTTTCGAATCTGGCGTTTGATATGTACGTACTACGAAATTAAAATTTCTTTTCTGAAGATGCTGTCGATCGTCTGATTGATCGTGACTATTTTCAATGTTTTAATTGGTGCATGCAGATGCATGCCAGAGTGCCTCGCTCAATGCATGAACATGTGTATATGCATGCATCAGAGCAGGCATAGCAGCATGCTAATCATTCAAGAAATCGTGCTTTGTGTGATTTCGGTTTAATATTCATAAGAAATAATATTTCGTACATTGTACTTGCGATATAAAAGATATATACATAAAACGTAATTGTAATTGATTCAGCACGTTTGTAAAATATACCCAACACTTTCCTTCGGCTTTAATAATCACTAAATAGCCGTAAAATTAACATGACATGCAATCTACTTTTTTAACCTGTCTTCTTTTATTTTTTATTTTACAGCTGTTTATTGATTATTAAAGCCAAAGGAAAGTGTTTGGTATGTTTTACAAATGTGCTGAATTAATTACAATTGAGTTTTATGAATATATCTTTTTATTTCAACGTGAAACTGAGAGAATTTTTGGAATGCGATTTCTCGCTTCTGATGTCATCAAACAAGGATAGAAGCGGCGAGGAGGCAAGAGCCATAAAGAATGTATAAATGTGTAAAGATTTTAAGTAATTTTTATTCTATATTTTTAATCATATGTTTATGGATTTAATCTCAACGATTGTTAAACTCTAATATTTGTAATTATCAAAAAATAATATATTAAAATAATCATCGTTTTATACAAATATTTTGATTCAAAGGCTAATAAAGTATTCATAAAAAATTCGAACACATTCGACTCAGGTTCGAATTCTTGGAAGTAAATACTCTTGTTTTTTAAGGTAGAGGGTTTTTCATGGAGAGTTCAAACCCATTTCGTCCAGGTTCGAGTCTACTTGAAAGTATTGCTTTTATTTTTTCAAGTAAATAGAGAGTTTGAAACCACGCCAAAAAATTTGAATCTATTTATAAGATACTTAATCCTATCGCTGATTATGTGACAACCATCATGATGATACACTACCCAGATAGCCAAATGCTGTGAGTTTGCTGCCATGTTGCCAACAAGCAGCTTGTCGTTAATGCAACTAATTTTGACAACTCGGGACAAGGTGAGACAGCATTATGCTTGTTGGGTTGAACTCATATGAATTATATTTCTATTAACAGCAAATTGATTGCAACGTGACAGCATCAATTTGTGAGGGATTTGTGACAATTTCATATTGTCAATACTTCGTTAGCAACGAGATACAATTAAAAAACTTCATAGCTTGACGACATATACACAATAACGGATGGAAATCATTATATATGTGTTGTTGCCGTCACGTTTGCATCATGATGCTCAAGATGGAACGATGGATCATTCATTGCTGTCATGTTGCTGACACGTTGCAGACAACATAACGTACCAATATTGAGGACCGTTTGCTTTTGAAATTGCGTCAACTGATTGCATGTATAAGCAGTCATGTAGCTGTATTTGTAACGTGTTCTATTTCGATGTCAGCAAATTTACAGCAAATATATGTAAACACATGCAATGCATTAGTTTGCTCAATATGCTCTATCACGCTTGGCTATCTGGGTATATTTGCATCTGAATTTCTAACGGCAAGTTTTCTAAACAAACTTGTAGAATGTTCTCTAAAAGTGCAGCATATTTTTCTCCGGTTGAGGTTCCTTTAATAAAATAAAGGCTAATAATTTTGTTTCTGATCATACGTACATAATGACGTTCTGCCAATGTCCACCCACACAGCACACAAGCATTGTTGAATCAACATCTCAAAAACATTGCATTGCAACATTTGCAATATTGTATTAACTGCAAAATGTAAATTCAATGTTATACAAACATCTAATGTCCGCTGATCTGTAATGTCTTGTAGACGTTGCAATTCAACATTCAGAAAACATTGCTTGATGATCGAATGGGTTAGTTGTGATCCTCTGACTCTGACACTTCCTTTTTGCTTATACTTGCATATAATAATTTTTATAGTGTTAAGGTGGTTCGGCCATCAGAACATGTCAAAGAAAAAATTCTGAATAAAAAATATGTTAGAAAGAAAATCAAAATACACTTAAATTTTCAATTTTGAGAAGATCTGACGTCTAGTTTTTGAGATATTAAATTTCAAAGTTAGCATTTTTAACATAGGTTTTATGGGAAATTGTACCGAAAACATACATTTTTCGAGAATTTTACTCACTATCTGTAAAGAAACAAGTTCAAAAAACTGAAAATAACATTGTTTAATTCTTCTAGCACTTGTTAAGTATAAGATAAAACGACGCTGACGTGTAATAAGTCCAAAAATTTAATCAACTTGATGAATTGTCGCGTTTCTTGTCGGCCTTTCGATCAGCTGTGCGCGACATGTGGCAACGCCGTGCCATGTAGTGTTTTCTTTCCACAGCACTGTTCTTTTGCAAACAAATCTCCCATTATCGAAATTATTTGTTACCTTCCATTATTTTTCAACGTAAACACAATACATAACCTCACTCAAATACATGGCACTGGCATGATAGCTGCTTACAGCGAAGAGATGCAATGTCGCGACATTTCTCTTGTACGAAAGTCAACGGAAGTCAAATCTTGAACTGTTTACATTTATCAGTAGATAAATTGATACATAATCGAATGAAAAGTTACATTATAAAACCAGTAATTATACAAGTGTCTAGAATATATGCATAAATATGTTTCTTTTTAATTTAGGCTTTATGTTGACTCATACGGTACTAGCCAAACCACCTTAAAAAATCTTGTAATAATATATTAACCGGTAAATATTAAAAACAATGTAACAACAATTAAATTATTAAATATTGATTAACATTGGCCACGTTTAGCAGAACGTGTTTTTTTTACAAGTGTTGGAAGTTTCCTGAGCTCAGATTGGATTATTCCTCTAAATCTAAAAGAAGCATCGGATCCGAAGACCTGCGGATGTCGTAATTTTGCTTCGCCAAGGGCGAAATTTAAATTGCGCCAATTACATTACCTCGAATGTATTATTTCGAAAAATAACTGTTGCATGAGAACGCGCCCATTGTATATCGCCGCATTGTACCATATATCGGTAGGTAGGCTAGAGAGGGGGCGTGAGCAGCGTGCGTAGCGTGCAACAGAACGTGCGAGAGTCCGAGCGCGGCAGGCACAGGGCCAATACAGATACCCTTGCAAGTTAATAAAGATATTGTTATAACCAAGCCGTGGCACGAATCATTTCCACCTGAGTACACTACATGGTGTCAGAAGTGGGATCCGTAAGATCCTGCATAACAAGATTCATCAGAGATCACCTATCGAGAAGTCTGCAATAATATCTTCGAGACAAGGCGCTACGAAAGAAGATGGCGACCGAAGAAGAAAAACCGACCCTAACAGCACATGTATATTCTGAGAATGTTCAGAGGATATCGTACAGTATAAGATATTATAAGGATGTTCTCAGTATATTAAGTACATCCTTAGTATATTCTATAGATATACAGGATATTAGTGCTGTTAGGGGATGTACGGGATAAAGGTACCAGACCAATTTGACTTCCAAAAACCAGAGCTGCAGGACATCTGGATTAAACGCTTCCTGCGATATATCTTGGTGACGAATATGACGAACAGACCGGACAAAAAAAAGATTGACTTTCCTGTGCTATACCATGGGCGAAAAGGCGGAAGAAATATTCCCACTCGGCATGTAATATTTCAGAAACATTTCTGCAAAATTCCATTTGAAATATTACACCTTTCATCAATATTTCAGAAATATTTCACGACCGTTTCTGCAACATTTCTGCAATGTTTCAATCGGCATAATTATTTCAAATGCAACTTTGCTGAAAGATTTCGGCAATATTTCTGAAATATTTCTGAAATATATCTACGAAATATTGCAGAAACACTTCAGAAATATTTCAAATACATTTTACACTGAGAAAAATGTTTTGTATTAGCAAACAAAATTTTGTTACTGACGCAAAAACTATTTGTTGATATGTGAAAAATGAAATAATTTGTTACCGGAACAAAAAAAATATATTAAGCTATGTGCGTATAGCCGCCGCGCATTTGTCCGAAGAAATCCGCTCTCTCAGCCGGTCACCCATCCAATTAGTATACCGGCGCCTTGTTGCTTGACATCGATGATCGAACAGGGTAGTGGTGATCCTCTGACTCTGACGCTTCTTTCTTTCTTATACTTGCTTATTTTGGTGAGCATAAAGCTATCGCATAACAATATTAACAATACAGATATACGAATAAATCTTTTTTGCCAGTCAGCGTCGAATATTATTTTATATTAAATATTATTAAATATTTTATATTTTATATTAAAAATGCCATATGACAAAATTTGGAATATTAGAAAATTCTTAATAAAAGAGAAAAAATGCAATAAAATGCAATATTAAATAATAATAAATTTAATTTTTTATAAGTTCTAAAGTCTGTCAGCAATTTTTCGGAAATATTACAAAAGCAATGTTGTATGTGAAACATTCAAAAATATAACGCGTTCAATGTAAACGTAATAATAGTTTTATCATGTATCAGAAATGTTTCTAAACCATTACATCTGCAATATTTCTTCTGCAATATTGTAGAAATTCACTGCCTGCAATTCAATTTTTCATTACCTACGCAATCTTTCAGAAATTTTTCAGAAATATTTTAAATGCAATGTTGCGTTTGATATGTTACAGAAATATTATTCGTGCAATGCAAACGTAATATTACTTTTATAATGTTTCAGAAATATTTCTGAAATATTGCATCTGCTACATTTTTTTGCAATATTACAGAAACTTACAAATATTGTAAACAACTTTCTGAAAGATTTCAGAAATATTGTTAATGCAATATTATAAAAAACATGATGCAGGTACATTTCTGAAATATTTCAGATGCATAGTTACAAATAAAATGTTAACGAAATATTTCTGCACCATTTCCGAATATTTCAATATTTTAGCAACATAACATGCCGAGTGGGTTAACTCAAATCATGCCGTCAATTTCTGCCGGAACGACATTCGATGCCGTCAAACGTAAGTTCGATACGTATTTTTCCCCTAAGAGGAACACAGTGTTCGAGAGATATAAGTTCACGCGTACAGCAGGCGGACGAACCAGTAGATTTGTTCATAACAGCCCTGTAAACACTAGCAGAAACGCGCGAGTATGGTACGTTAAAAGAAGAGTTGATACGAGACCGTATTGTGATCGGAATTCGAGATACTCGTATGTCAGAACGTTTGCAGCTAACCTCGAATTTAACGGTAAAAAAGGCTATAAATATGGTTTGCCAAGTGGAAATTCAAGCCAAAGAAAGTAAAGTAATTAGGCAAGAGGCTAAGCATCAAGGGGATAAATAAAATTACGCAGAAGAAGAAAACTTCCCATAATCAGCGTTCGCGGAAGTCTACTTCGAGTCAGGAAGAACAGAAGTGTACCCTATGCGGTTTAGCAAGACACGCAGATATCAAGAAATGCCCAGCGCTGAATTCCAAATGCAGAAACTGCGAGAAAATGGGCCATTGGGACAAAGGTGTCGCTCCAAGAAGATACACTGCATCGAAGGAGAAGACGCCGACGATCCTATCTTTCTGGGTAAAGTGTACGATGACTCGGTAGACGGAGACTTCACTGTAAAGGTTGCTATCCAAGAATTAGATATGAAATTAAATTTGTTACTGGCGCAGATGTATCTTGTATTTCAGATAATTGTATACCGAAACATTTTCGCAATCAAATTGTTAAATCGACTAAAAATATTTTAGGGCCAGATGGTAAAAACCTACCAGTAACAGGACTTCTCGATGTGACGCTATGGAACAAACGTTGCAAAACTAAGGCCAAGGTTTATATTATATACAAGGGTTGAAACAGAATTTGTTAGGCAAACCCGAGATTAAAAGATTCAATTTGGTAAGTAAGATTAATATGACAAGATTAGGAAATAAGATTCCATTCGATATTTGTACTGACTATCTAAATCTATTCGAAGGCATAGGCCAATTCAAAAGAGAACTTAAAATTCACTTAAAAGAGGGAGGACCTTTTTTTTCAGTCGGTTCCACGAACTGTAGCTATTCCTTTGTTACCAAAATTAAAAAAGGAACTAGATAAACTCGTCAAGTTAGGCATAATAGTACCGGTAGATTTCCCTACGGACTGGTGCAGTCCTATTGTTGTGGTGCCAAAAAGAAACAGTGATGAAATTCGCCTATGCTGTGATTACACTAATTTAAATAACTGAATGAAAAGAGCTAACTTCCCAATTCTTAAAGTTGATACAGCTATAGCTGATTTGAAAAACTCAAAGATATTTACTAAGCAAAAACGGGGTTTCATCAAATTCCTCTTCACAAAGATAGTCAACCTCTTATCACTTTTATCACACCCTTTGATAGATATATGAGCACTAAATTGCCTTTTGGTATCAACTGTGTAACAGATTATTTTTCTCAGGAATTTAGAGACAAATTAAAAGGCATTAAAACATAATAGTACGTATAGACGATGTACTAATTCATGCAGAAACTATGGAAGAGCAAAATAAAATATTAAAAGAGGTTCTCGATAGACTAAATGAAGAAGGGATAACCTTAAACAAGGATAAATGTATATTTAGAGTTAATAAGATAAGAGTTTTTAGGACACTTAATTTCCGAAAAAGGAATTGAAAATCTACCAGAACGAATATCGGCTTTTGTGAAAATTCCAGAGCCTACAGATAAAACCTCCTTATTACGTTTTTTTGGTATGGTTAATTACGTAAGCAAGTTTGTGCCAAATAAATCTTCCATATTAGAGCCCTTGAACAGTTTATTGAAAGATAATACTCATTTTGTGTGGCTTCAACCACAACAAGCAGCTTTCAAAAAAATAAAAGAACTGTAGTTACAAGCTCCTATATTAGCCCATTTTGGCTTTAATAAAAATATTATTATTCAGGCAGACGCCTCTAGTTATGGGTTAGGAAGTGCACTTATTCAGGAGGATAAGACTGGTAAGAGAGAAATAGTTGCTTATGCTTCTCGGACATTGACACGAACTGAACAAAAATATAGTCAGATTGAGAAAGAAGCCTTGGCATTAGTCTTTGCGGCAGACCATTATAAAGAATAAATTATAGGCGTTACTCTTGAAACAGATCATAGACCGCTACTCCAGATATTACAGAGTAAACCAATAGATGAACTTACTCCGCGTCTTCAGAGAATAAGATTAAGGCTTATGCGATATAATAATAAGGTTATTTTTGTACCTGGAAAACAATTAGTGTTAGCTGACTGTTTGTCTAGGTGTCCAGTAGACGAAAATACTAGGAACAAGGATGATCTACAAGAAGAAATAGCTCAATATGTGAGATTAACAATTTCTAATTTGCTTGCAACAAGTAATCTTCTAGATAGAATACGTGAAGAACAAGAAACAGATTTTATTTGTAAAACACTCATAGAGTACTGTTTAAGATCACGGCCTGCAAAAACTAAATTACCAGACGGAATATGGTCTTATTATCAGTTAAGAAAAAATATTTCTTACGTAGATCATCTTTTGTTGTACAACTCTAGGATAGTTATTCCTCCTACATTGCAAGCAGAAATGCTCTCCAAAATACATGAAAGTCACTTTGGTATTAACAAATGTAGGGAGCGAGTTAAGCAATCAGTTTGGTGACTAGGGCTAAGTACACAATTAAAAAACCTAACAGAAAATTGCCCGAAGTGCATAGAGGAAAAGTCTAATATTAAAGAACCATTTAGGAAGGAAGAGTTTCCCAGTCGACCTTGGCAAAAAATCGGAATCGATCTTTTCAAATGTAAAACGTGGTATTTAGTTATGTTTGACTATTATTCAAGATACTTAGAAATTTTTAATTTGAGATCATTAACAGAAACTGAAGTTATAGAGAAATGCAAAGAGGTATTTGCGAGATACGGGGTACCTGAAATTGTTAGGAGCGACTGTGGAACTCAATTTGCCATAAAGTTTAAAGAATTTGCGCGTAAATACGATTTTGTACACACAACAAGCTCACAGAAATATTCACAAAGCAACGGCGCAGCAGAAGCAGCAGTTAAAATTGCAAAAAGCATATTTAAAAAATGTGATGATATAAGTCTAGGATTATTAGCGTATAGAACGACTCCGTTAGAGAACGGATATTCTCCCGCGGAACTAATGTTTACGAGAAAAATTCGTTCCTTACTTCCTATTCTGTCAAGAAAGTTAGGATCGTTTATAAAACATAAGAAAATATTACCGCGAAAGAATAAAAGAAAAGGAATACAGGAAAGATATTATAATAAGAGACATCGCGCGAAAGAAGTATCACAATTACAGCTAAATGATAGAGTTTAGATTACAGACGTGCGTAGTTACGGTAGAATAGTAGGTAAAGCGAATACCCCAAAATCTTATTTGGTTAAAACTAATAGCGGTGGTATACTAAGAAGAAATCGTTGGCACCTCATCTTGGCACCATTAGAACAGAACGCTAGCTTGGACTTAGAGGATGACCCGCCACTTGTCCTTGAAGAACAGGATGATAGCCAAACCGGGGAAACAAAACAGACAACACAAAATAGACAACAAGAGAGAAGGGACAACATTGATAAGCAGACACAAGATGACGACTCTTCGAAGCCGGCCGATTTCCACGATGCTGAGGAAGCATCAACATCAACAGGCATCCCAAGGAAGACATCCAGGGACAGGAAAACACCTAGTTATTTTAAGGATTTTTACGTATAGGAAAACATTGTATATATTGTTACGCGCGCACTCGCGAACGCGTACGCGTGCTTCCGGGATCGCAGAAATAACCACTCTCGTTATTACAAAAGAACTCGGGTTTATTAAAGCTCAGAACGGAATACAATAAAGAGATCTGGGAAAACCGGTCCGAACGAAACGAGTCACCAGATCGATCTGACAGGCGGTAATTAAATCAATAAATGTCCCGTTGTCAAGGGACCGCTTCGCGACTTCTGCGGAATGACCGCTCGCTTCAGCTCGGAGTTAAGGGCCGTTTCAGCGCGGGCGTAACACTGCCCTCCCTTTCCAAGATTGTCGTCCCGACAATCCGGAAGGGCAGTTTCCTGACTGGGCGAACTTTTCTGTACGAGGGTACCGGGACGGCCTCCTGCCCTACCCTGGACTGCTGCCACAGGTTACCGGGCACCGTCCTCTCCTCGGTCCCAACCGTACTCTGGAAGTCCAGGACCATGTCCTCTTCCTCATGGAGCGAGTCCCCAATCGACATCTTCCGGAAGGAAATACTCTCTCCCCCCTGCCGACTCCAGGGCGACCCCTCATCAGTTCCCTCGCAGGAGATCTCGTCTCCCAACATAGGCCTCTTCCTTTCAGCTCCCGAAGTCGTCGGAGATGTCGCTGCTCTTCTTCTAAATCTTCGGACAAGGGGGGGGGAAGCTTACCGTGGACCCAACGTCTCGAAAGACTCCCCAAGTCCCTGCCTCGGCATTTGCCCTTTGTCTCACGGAAAAACCACGGATCAAACAACCGTGAGAGAGGCAGTCTTCTAGCTTCGTAACTTATCCTTCGCCGGTATTAGGTTCGGCAACAAACCAGCTCCCAAGATGTCCAACTCGGCGAGGAGTTACGGCCGCTTCAGCTTCCGTAAATTTCTAAGAACAAAATAACACGCGCAGTAAACAATGCAACACAACAATCTTAATTTCTACCGTAATTAACCTTCCCCACAAATTATCACACCCAACCTAATCCATAACATCCCTATCAAACTCTAATGTCTTTCGGAAAAGGAAGCCAATCTATCCGCATGCACAATTTTCTTCTTATGTCTCACAGACCTTTGAATACAATAGACCACATCATTCAACTTTTTAACTATTAAGAAAGGTCCTTCCCAATTGCTCTGCAATTTAGGGGCTCTACCTTTCATCCTTCGAGGATTATAAAACCAAACTTTTTCCCCTTCTTGAAAAAGAGTTTGCCTGGCCTTCCGATCATACCAAGACTTTGCTCGTGAAGATTTTACATCCATACGTTCCCTAACGTTGGAATGGATCCTGTCCAATTTCTCCTTTAAATTCCCAATAAAACCTCCAACCGACTGAGATCCTCCCCTTGGAGGACTTCCTAAAAGCAGATCTAACGGCAACCTAAGATCTCGGGCAAAATACAGCTCGGCGGGAGTTACTTCAGTAGTCTCGTGTTTAGAAGATCTATAAGCCAATAAAAACATAGGGACCCAGCGATCCCAATCTTTCTGATTTTCAGAAATATACTTTGCCAAATAATTAACAATAGTCTGATGTTGCCGCTCGACTTGTCCATCCGATTGCGGATGCAGAGCAGTTGTTCTCGTTTTCCGAATTCCAAGGAGATTCATCAATTCTGCGAAAAGTTTGGACTCAAAATTCTTCCCCTGATCCGTATGGACTTCCAAAGGGACCCCGTGTCTAGAAATGACTTGATTAACGAAGACTTCTGCCACTGTACTTGCCCTAATATTCCTGAGAGGAAAAGCTTCTACCCATTTGGTGAAACAGTCAACAATGACGAGGAGATACCTATTTCCGGAAGTAGTAATAGGAAGAGGGCCAAGTATGTCCATTTGTAATCTTTCGAATGGTGCCCCAACATTATAAATTTGTAATGGGGACTTTCCCTTCCCCAAAGGGCCTTTTTAGACACGCAAACTTTGCAAGTTTTGCACCATTCCTCCACATCTTGTTTACAGGTGGCCCAATAAAACCGCTTTCTGATTTTTTCAAGTGTTTTATTGACTCCAAAGTGCCCTCCAGAAAAAGAATCATGCGCCTCCTCTAAAATCTGGTTAACACGGCTTCGAGGAACAATAAGCTGAAAAATACTCGACTTAAGATTCGGTGCTTCCCACCTCTTGTAAAGAACCCCATCCTTTAAACTCAAAGCATCCCAATAAGACCAATATATCCGGGCGGAGACATCTCCAGCGGGTATTTCAAAACGAGACGGACGTATTCCCGTTTCCTTCCCGCGGTAAATAAAAGCAATGCTAACGTCCTCTAATTGCTCCTTGCGCCAATCTTGAAGAGTTTCTCCTATGAGAATAATACGAGCAACTGATTTTCTTGATTCTTCCATCTGCCTCCTCTCCACCTTGACACAATATTCGCAACCAAATGATTCACATTGTCGTCTAGAAAGCCCATCGGCATTCTTGTGAATTAAGCCTTTACGATGAATAATCTCGAACTCATATTGCTGGAGTCTCTCCAGCCAACGCGCCAATTGCCCTTCTAAGTCTTTGAAGGACATCAACCACCTAAGAGAAACATGATCCGTACGAATCAAGAACTTCCGCCCCAAAAGGTAATGCCGGAAAAATTTAATAGAATCGACTATCGCCAAGAGTTCTCGACGAGTAACGCAATAATTCCTCTCAGACTTACTAAGTACACGACTGAAATAAGCAATGACTTTTTCTACTCCCTCTTGCTTTTGTGAAAGGACTGCGCCAATTCCAATATTCGAAGCGTCAGTGTCCAAAATAAATTCTCCCTCCCCACTCGGGAAGGATAACATTGGAGAAGAAGATAACACTCGTTTCAACTCTAAAAATGCACTTTGACACTTCTCGTCCCAAGAAAATTTAACCTGATTCTCTGTTAGAGCATATAAAGGTTTGGCCAAAGAAGAAAATCCTTTTACAAATTTCCGATAATATGAGCAAAATCCTAGGAAACTTCGAAGCTGCTTTTTGTTATGTGGAACCGGCCAATCCTTCACAGCAGAGATCTTTTCCGGATCTGTAGTAACACCTCCCGAAGAGACTATATGTCCCAAATATTTTACTTCCTTTGCAAAGAGAATACACTTTTTAGGGTTTACTTTAAGATTAACAGAACGAAACCGTGAGAGCACTTTCTTTAAATTCTCCAACATTTCATTAAAATTTTTACCGAAAATTATTACATCGTCCAAATAAACCAAACAAATTTTATATAATAATCCCCGCAATACTTTTTCCATTAAACGCTCGAAGGTAGCAGGGGCATTACACAGCCCAAAAGGCATTACAGTGAATTGCCATAATCCACGTCCAATAGAAAAGGCAGTCTTTTCTCTATCCTCAAGACGAATCTTCACCTGCCAATAACCACTTTTAAGATCCAGAGTGCAAAACCAAAAGTTTCCCGAAAGCTGATCGAAAATGTCATCTATTCTAGGCAAGGGAAACGAATCTTTTTTAGTAATTGCATTGACCATTCTATAATCGACGCAAAATCTCAACGTTCCATCTTTCTTCCTTACCAAAACAGCAGGAGAAACCCACGGACTTTGCGACTCTTCTATGACCCCTTGCTTCCTCATTTCCTCAATAATCTTTTCTACTTCCTCTCGCATTCGTAAGGGAATTCGACGAGGAACCTGCTTAATGGGAGAAGAATCTTCTAAATTGATGACATGTTCGACGACTCCACAATTACCAGCAACAATCTCTTCAGAAAATACATCCTGATACTCCTCTAAGAAATCCGTAAAAATTTCTTTTTGAGCCTCATTTAAATTTGAGGAATTATTGGTATAGAGTTCTTTCAAGAATGGAGCTCTCCCGGAAGAAACTTGAATTCGAGAACAACTCAAAACCTTTTCTTCTTCAGACTCCGAAGAAACGAAAGCAGATTCAAAAACATTTTCTAAATTTATCTTCCTTAAGAAATCTACACCCAATAAACAATCGTCATCCATGTCTATTACATACATAGGAATTTCCACGAAATACCTTCCCAAGAGAACTTTTGCCATAACCTTAAATTCGATGGGTACTACCTCTCCAGTGGGATATCTAAGAGAATTGTCCTTAATTTGAATAATGTGCTTGCCCTCTCTAACCATTCTTCTACTAAGAATCGAAACGTCTGAACCCGTATCTATCTTAAAACAACACTCATTACCATCCAACATCCCCTTATAACTAAAATATTTTGAACTCGACTTTATTCGATTAACAGAAAAAGTTTGAGAACAACTAACACCCGGGGTAATGTTCACTTCCGTTGTTCTCCCCCCGCCGAGAGCAACTAAACCGAGTTTCCCTTGTTCTCAGGACACTCAAATCGGAAATGTCCCTCCTTTCCACAATTCCAACACTCTTTTGTTCTATTCAAATCCCTCCGCCCATAACCATAACCTTTCTTTTCTCTCTCTTCGACTTTTTCATTTCCGTCTCCCTTTTCATTACTCTTCACACCCCTATCCTTCCCCTTCTCAAATCGCTTCCCAAAATCCCCTCTTCTTTCAAAATTCCCTCCCTGTATAATTTTGACGGCCTTTGCCCTCTCTATGGCCAACTTCAGCGAGGTAATCCCTTCTAACTGAAGAGTCCTTCTAACAAATCCATCCGAAAGGGAAGAAACAAATTGAGCGCACGCGATCTTGTCTCGAACCACGTAGGGGCACTCAGGATAAGCTAATCGAGAAAGCCTTTCGAGCTCTGCTCCGAAAGAAGCCAGATCCTCACCATATCTCTGTCTACGGCTCGTAAACTGAGTATAAAAATTTTGTGATAAACCTCCCTCACCAAAACGAAGCTCTAATTTAGATTTTAATTCCCCGAAATCAAGGCTCTCTAAATTTTCCACTGACTCTAATACCGCCCGCGCCTTTCCCCTCAGATTTGCGGCCAACGCAACGGACTTCGACGTGTCATCCCAACCGTTCGCGCGCGTGATCAAAAGAAATTGCGAGAGAAATTCTCGCAGCGGGGTCGTTCCGTCAAAAGTGTCGGGCTTTAGCTTATAGCCCAGCTCCGAACGCGCGTCGTTCGCTCCCGGAAATGCGGTACAAGCCGCCGGATACGCTTGCGCGCCGCTCACTCCCGGTAACACGTCATAAGCCGTCGGATACGCTCGCGCACCGCTCACTCCCGGTAACACGCCATAAGCCGACGGACCCGCGCGCCCATTACCCGCCCCGGGAAACGCAGAACGCACCCCCGAACTTCGTATTTCCTCGGTCGCTCTATTAATAGAAGGACTTAGCTGTACAGAGCTTCGGAGACGTTGTAGCTCCTCATCGCGGCGCCGCAGCTCCTCCGTATGCTGCGCCTCCCTCTGTGCCCGCTCTTCTCGCAGCAGCCGCACTTCATCAATTACGCCCTGCAGAGTCGCCGCTAACGACGTCACTTCCGGGGCGTCCGGCTGCGGTGTCCTCGCTCGTGCCCGCTTCCTCAAGGAAGGCGCCGATGTGGCCATTCCGTCTGTCCGAATCACTGTCACTCTCCCGTTCCGCGGTCGCTCGTCTGATCCCGGACGAGCCCCCAAAATGTTACGCGCGCACTCGCGAACGCGTACGCGTGCTTCCGGGATCGCAGAAATAACCACTCTCGTTATTACAAAAGAACTCGGGTTTATTAAAGCTCAGAACGGAATACAATAAAGAGATCTGGGAAAACCGGTCCGAACGAAACGAGTCACCAGATCGATCTGACAGGCGGTAATTAAATCAATAAATGTCCCGTTGTCAAGGGACCGCTTCGCGACTTCTGCGGAATGACCGCTCGCTTCAGCTCGGAGTTAAGGGCCGTTTCAGCGCGGGCGTAACAATATAAACAATTCGTTGATAGTGTTCGCTTTATATAAAACAAAATATAAATAAAAAGGCCTGCGAACTAGCGAGATATTTGTGCTAAATTTATTATATTATGAACACAACAGATAATCAATAAACATCAAACGTTTCGGTCATTACTGGCCATTACTGGCCATTACTGGCCTTCTTCAGTGTAAGAAACCAATAACCTTGATCGTTGAATATAAAATTAACGGAAAAGTCGTTACATCGTTATTAAATTAAAAATTACAGAACAATCGTTATTAAAAAACGCCAATCGCTTACATACATGTCTTCGTGTAGATCGCCAATCGCATACATACGTGTCTTCATGTGGATCCTTATCATTTCTCGCAGAAGCGGTTAACATAGTTCATCGTATACAATTATCGTTCGAGCGTCCATAAGTCGGTCATGGAAAGGATCTGTCTCTACTGTCCAACAAGTCGCGGTCATTGATTGGATAGGACCGATGCCGAATGTCCTTACGTAAATTATATAATTTATATGCATTGAATTGTATGTAATGAAATTAAAGTGATTCTTAATACCTTGAATAGTAGAGATGCGTGTCGAGGAATACATGTTTTGCTGTGGTCGGTCTAATGTCAAATGCGGGAGTCGGAAAATTGTAGTGTGGAGCATGTGGAAGGGACGGAATATAGGAGGGGAAAGGAACCTGTGTGGGAATTAGGAAGGAGGGAGTAAATTGAGTATTGGGAGATATGCTTCTGGTAATAATTCCGTGTCACTTTGTTTGTTGAGGCCCTCATTCTGTCTTTTAATATGCACCATCTCAGAAATGAGTCGTTTGTGATATATAGGTTTATTATCTAAGATTTTTACCCCTTCCCAATCTAATCTGTGATCTGTCTTCATGCGATGTTCAGTAATAACTGATGGAGATCCGCTTTTCTTCATAATATCAGATTTGTGCTCTTTGATTCTAGTTTTTAATTGTCTTTTTGATTGTCCAACATATGTGGCATCACAATCATTACAACTTATTTTGTATACGATTTAAGACTTGAATTAAATGATGCGTACAAAAGATTGCACTGTATTAGACACGAAATGTACAGAGTTTATAAGTCGATTTCTAACGTATTTTCCTCTATGATCGAAAATGCGTTCTTTGCTCACCAGAAATTTGTCGAGAATCAGCTGTGGCACAACCGAAAAGTAAGAATTGACAAAAAATTAAATGGCTGACGAAAATCTCTAACACACGTAAGAAATCGAAGATATGTGAGATTAATTATTATTGTTCGGGGTGATGTTAACTCGGTGGATTCTGACATTCGAAAGAAAAAATTTTTTTAAAATAATTCTGGTCCTAATTTACACCATGTTAATCTTCAAGCACAAAAGTTTAAACAAGAATCTCATTTAGATTCTCCACAGTATGGTTGGTTTCGCAATTTGAGTAACAACGTAATCCCGGATGAAATCGTCTATCTATTACAATTGGGTGAACGTTTCGGGGTAGCAATTAATGAATGTTGGCAGAGAGCGCAATGCCCTTTTGTGTGCAGGAACGATGTGGAAAGGAAAATAATATCTAGTCGCCTTTTGCTTATACAAACTCGTCTATTACGTAGCGATACAGATTGCTTTCTAACGGAAGAAGGATCCAGCTATCGCGACAGTACATCGATAATCGCGACATCCATATCCTAATCGATATCTTTCACCTACACTCTCGATTCTGTTGCACCGATTGCAGGGTGCATCAAATACCTATCAAATCTCCCACTTTGTTCACTCTGCAATTTGTCGCAATCCCAACTTCTCAACATGCTTGTTCATTACAATATGGGATAATGCCTTTGTAAAAATGTCCGCCACGTTGTCACCAGATGAAACATATTTCAACTCAATCAAACCATTCTCATGCATCTCTCTAGTAATATGATAAGCTATATCAATAGATAACATATGTCTTATAAGGCACATTTAAACTTGTTCTCTGCGCTAATTCATCGAACATCATATTCAACCACATAACTTTTTTTACAGCTACTTCTAGAGCAACACATTCAGCCTCCATAGTAGATGTTGAAATCGATTTTTGTTTATTAGATTTCCACGTTATTGGGTTTCCATTTAGAAGTACTATCATGCCACTATAGGAGTGTCTATTATCGACATCTGATGCCCAATCAGCATCACTAAAAATCTCTATCTCATTTGCACCGCAACTGTACTCTAAACCAATATCTTTCGTTGCAGCCAAATATCTCAATACTCTGTTAGCTTGTAACCAATGTGCTCTACCTGGATTGGAGCTAAACTGTAACAATTTTGTCACCGCATACAATATATCTGGCCATGTCGCCAACGCTAAGTACATTAGTGATCCAACTAATTGTTTGTACGGTACACCTTTTATTTCATCTCTTTCAACATTACTATGTGGACTGTCACATTTTGATAACTTTACCCCTAGATCGATTGGCGTTTTATATGTCTGACAATCATCCATTCCATATTCGCTTAACAACTTATTTAAATATAACGTTTGCGATAGTCTTACTTTGTTCTCTTCGTGCTCGATAGTTATACCTAATAAGTATGACGCTCTACCTAAATCTCTTATTTCGTATTCTAACATAAGTAATGACTTAACTTCGTTTATCTTGTCAATTGATCGAGCAAATAATATAATATCATCTACGTATAATGTAAGAATTAGAAGATCATTACCATAAATATAAACACAGCTGTTTGCTTTCAATCTTTTAAATCCGTTTTTAATAAAAAATTCATCAATCTCATCATTCCAATTACGTCCTGACTGTTTTAAACCGTATATTGGTCTTAAAAGTTTTGTTACTTTTATATCGCGATCTTCATGTCCGGGTGGTAATTTCATATAAATTTCTTCCTTAAGGGGTTTCCATAAAGATACGCACATTTTACATCTAAATGATGGATTTTCCAATTATGCGACGTTGACATGGTTATCAGCAATCTAATCAATGAAATATTAGCAACGGGTGCATATGATTGTGAATAATCTACTAGGTGCGCAACTAAGTTTCCGGGTTTTTTTGATCAATAAAAAATGGAAAATTTCAAGAGAAATACAAAAAATGGTTTATTCAAAGTATCGTCCCTCGCTAGCTATACATTTTCGCTATCTCTCTGGCAATACATGAATACCGCGACAATAAAACGACGCGTCTTTGGACCGAAACCATTCATCCAACCAATTTTGCACTTCTTCGAAATTGGTCAAGTGTAGCCCAGCCAAGCCATGCGCCATCGACCGGAACAAGTGATAATCGGAAGGCGCCAGGTCTGGCGAATACGGCGGGTGCGGTAGCAGATCCCATTTCAGCGTTTTGATGGTGTCCTGGACGATGGAACTGCGATGGCACGGAGCGTTGTCGTGCTGCAATATCACTCGTTCGTGTCTCGTGTCCCATTCTGGCCGTTTTTCGAGCAGTGTATGGTTTAAATTGATCACTTGTTGTCGGTAGCGATGCCCATTGACAGTTTCGCCCGGTTTCAGCAGCTCATAGTACACGATTCCTTTCTGGTCCCACCAAACGCAGAGCATTGTCTTCTTTCCAAAACGATTTGGCCGTGCCGTCGATGTTGATTCTTCACCAGGTGAAAGCCACGATTTTTTGCGTTTGGGATTCTCTAAATATATCCACTTCTCATCGCCAGTAACAATTCGATGAAGAAAACTCTTTCTTTCATGCCGCAAAAGCAAAATTTCGGAAGTGGCTCTTCGATTTTCCATCTGTCTCTCAGTCAACTCATGCGGCACCCATTTTCCTTCCTTTTGAATTTTTCCCATGGCATGTAAACGTTTGGAAATACCTTGGTGAGTCATGTTTAATGCCTCCGCAAGTTGATCTTGTGTTTGCGTATCATCTTCATCCAATAACGCTTGCAGATCGGCGTCCTCAATTGTTTTTGGTCTTCCGGAGCGCTCCTTGTCCTCAGTGTCGAAATCGCCACTTCTGAAGCGTTTAAACCAATCTTCACAGGTAGTTTTCGATGGTGCATGTTCGCCGTAGGCCTCCTCAAGCAAACGACGTGCTTCAGCTGCATTTTTTTTCAAGTTAAAGCAGAAAAGCAAAGCTTCCCGCAAATGCTGTTTATTTGGCACAAAACTCGACATCTCCGTTGTTAGAAAAAATATTTTTGCGTTGCGATATGTGTTTATGTAACGACTGGTTATTGTTAACAGATGTCCAAGCTATAACTTCAGACAACTTCAGACATGTAAGTCGAGTACATGTGTTATTGGTGCCATCTATGTGTGAAACCCGGAAACTTAGTTGCGCACCTAGTATATCTTTCTTTTGTGAAAACCCCTGTGCAACTAATCTAGCTTTGTATCTTACTATTTTACCCGTTGAATTTGTTTTAACTCTATAGACCCATTTACTTCCAATACAATTAACGTTTTCTGGTTTGCTTACTATTTTCCATGTATTCCTATCATTTAAACTTTTTAACTCTTCACATTGCTGTCTCCCACTCATCCGATTATGGTGACATCATCGCTTCTTCATACGTTGTAGGTTTAATTATTTCTGCTAAATTTAATTCTATATTTTTAGGTTTGCCTGCACGACCCCATGGATTTCTAACTACTTTTCTCGGTCTACCTACACTACGTTTCCCCTCTGATACAGTTTTCTGCGAAGGTCCCGTATCATCGTTTACATCTTTTTCCTGCGTTTCGATAGTTACTGATTCGTCGTCTTCCACTGATTCGTCATCGTCCACAGTATCTTCATTCATCTATATTATCAGTATTAGAAAATGGAGTTTCAAGTATCCTTTTAATGTACTCGTACCCGCAGACATCTTCGACAAACTCTACATGTTTTGTTTGTATTACATCGCACTTAATCGGATCCCATAATCTATACCCTTTCGTTTGACTAGAGTATCCAACAAGTATGCATTCTCTTCCTCTAGAGTCGAGTTTGTGCCTACCTTGTTTAGTAATATGCGCATAAGCTAAACAACCGTAAACTTTTAGGTGTCTTACACTTGGTTTATTTCCCGTCCAAATCATTTCTGGAATGTTATTGATAGACGAATGTATGACTCTATTTTTAATGTAGCACGCAGTTACGACTGCTTTACCCCAATATCTTTCAGGTAATTCAGCATTTTTAAGCATTGCTCATACTAGATCTGACAATGTCCTATTAATTCGTTCTGCAATACCATTCATTTGAGGTGTATCTACGTTCGTTCGTTCATGTTTTATTCCCATTTCATCAAATATCCGTTTAAGAGTTTTATTGCAGTATTCTAACCCATTATCACTTCTAAATCTTTTAACCTTTCTATCCGTCTCTTTTTCTACTCTAACTATATATTTTCGGACGTATTCAACTACTTCATCTTTACTTCGTAGACAATATACTGTTACTTTTCTAGAATAATCATCAGTAAATGTTAAGAAGTATTTTGCTCCACCAATTGATTTTATCGGCATAGGGCCGCACAAATCGGAGTGAATTAACTCTAATACATTTTTCGTTTGTCTACAATCTAATCATTTACATGGCGCTTTCGTTGATTTGCTAACGTTACAACTATTGCAGTGTGTATCAACTATGTTTACATTATCTAAGCCTCTAACTAAATCCTTTTTCGACATTTCTTGAATAGTCTTCATATTTACATGACAAAATCTTTTGTGCCATTTTTCGCTATCAGTTAACTTATTAGTATACATGACGTGTGTTTCTTCTTGTTCTAGCTTATTTCTATTTTTGATGACTTTCGCTTTAACAATATATAAACCATCTCTACATAAAGCTTCCCCCACTATCACTCTATTTTTTTTATTTTGAATTTTAAGTTTTCCGTTGTCTATCAAAAGTCTTTTGTGTTTCTTCTCTATTTGCGAAACTGACAATAGATTGCGTCTTATATTAGGAACGTGATATACATTAAGTAACGTTAAATTAAATCTTTTATTACCAACAAAGGTTTGTATTTTTATGTTGCCTACACCTACGGCTTTTAAAGTGTCGCTTGACTTACTATCTGCTGAATAAATCGTTTCATTAACTATTGGTTTATATTTATCGAACCATTCTTTATGCTTACTATACATGATGAGTCGCTCCGCTATCTATTAACCACGAATCATCTAACTGAGTATTATTTAATTCTAACAACAGCGCGTTATTACCCTTTTGTGTATTATTAGATGTCCAACGCTTTTATTTCCTTTTGCGTTTAACGATTTTGGATTACAACTGTTCGCTAAGTGTCCTATCTTATTACATCTAAAACATTTTCTTTTTTCGTCTTTACTGTGTTCTTTTATTTGATGATGCGCTTCCTTTGGTTGCTCCTCAGACTGTCCTCCTTTCTTCATGGCTCGACGTTCATACTCGTTCAAAAGTATCTCTTTAATTTCAGTTGATTTGAATTTTTCATCATCCAGATTTGCCAGTGCCATTACTATTCCATCACACGCGTCCAGGAGACCTGATAACATAGCGTAGGCTAAATCAACATCTTTAAATTCATATCCTACCTCCTTAAGACTGTCGCTGCACGTTTTCAGCCTTGCCAAGTATGAATTCATCGTTTCGCTGGGTTCTAATTTTATAGACAACATCTGCTTCTTTAATTGTAGTATTCTTGCCCGCGATTTCGGTTCGAAGATCCTCTGTAATGCTTCCCACGCATCAGACGCCTTGTCGCAGTCCAAAATATGTATTTGGTGTTCTGGTTCGACGCCGAGTAAATTGTCGCTAGAGCTTTACTTTCTCTATTTCTAAAGCGTTCCCCTTCTTCCGGTGTGGGATTGGCCGACAATATGGCTTCGCCGGTTACATTCTGCCATAACTCTCTTTGTACTAAGGTCATCATCATGTTAAGTTTCCATGACCCATAATTCGCACCGTTTAGTTTATCGATGCGATCCACAAATTGGGATGACGAGGCCATTTCTTCTGTATCTATATGTATATACGCTTTCCCTTTATCTCACAACCAGATCGAGATTTGCTGACTTTGAGAACCTTCCATAAGTTAGGTTATATGTTCCCTTGTCTCGATCAACTCTGTCCCTTTTACGAATATGAGCCATCTACCTTTTCATCTGGGCCCATAACCTTGTTGGCAGAGAGCGCAATGCCCTTTTGTGTGCAGGAACGATGTGGAAAGGAAAATAATATCTAGTCGCCTTTTGCTTATACAAACTCGTCTATTACGTAGCGATACAGATTGCTTTCTAACAGAAAAAGGATCCAGCTATCGCGACAGTACATCGATAATCGCGGCATCCATATCCTAATCGATATCTTTCACCTACACTCTCGATTCTGTTGCACCGATTGCAGGGTGCATCAAATACCTATCAATGAATATGAGACACCTAAATTAATTACTAAATTCATAAAACACATAGAAAGTAATATAAGTAAATGTCAGGAATCCATTCGAGGGACAGTCAGGAATCGATCAATATCTTTAGTCAATAAAATTGCTAATCAAAAATTACCAGTCAGTCATAACGATAAAATGATTTTGGGATGGATAACATTAACTAAAAAGTTTATTAAGGAACATCCCAACATCCTTTTTACAAGAGCCGATAAAGGTAGTGTCACGGTTGCTTTGGACAAAATTGAATACTTAAAGGAAATGGAGTCATCTCTCTCTGATACTTCCATCTACGAAGTAATTGACAAAGACCCGATAAAAAAACTCACGAATGATTTACGTTCTCTACTAACAAGATGGAAGAAAAAGGGATATATAGATCACTCCATTTATACAAGACTCAATTGCACGGATAGTATTCTACCGAGAGCTTATGGATTGCCAAAAATACATAGCCTGGCAATCCTATTAGAATAATAGTGTCATCCATAAATAGCCCGTTGTATATGCTTGCTTGTTGTTTACAGGATATTTTGTCTAAAGGTGTTTAGGAATCTCTTAGCCATATAAAAAATAGCTATCATTTAGTGAAAAAATTAAATGGCATGTCCTTCGACTCTAATTATATGTTAATATCATTGAACGTCGTTTCACTTTTCACTAATGTTTCGACAGACTTGGTAGTGGAAAGTATTACAAAAAGATGGAGTGAGATTTCGGAGCACACGGACATTCCGTTTAACGAATTTATAATTGCAATCCGACTAATTCTTAATTCTACATATTATTCTTTCAACAATTACAAACAAATTTTTGGTAGTTCGATGGGCTCCTCTCTGTCACCAATAGCGGCGAATATGATCATGTGCGACCTCGAGTAGATTGCAATCCAACAACTCAATTATGTCCCACGTTTCTATTGTCGGTATGTAGATGATATTGCAATGGATGCTCCATGTAATGAAATTAATAATACATTGGAGATTTTCAACTCTTTACATAAACGGTTGCAATTTACTTGTGAAATCGGAGGGAAGGGCAGACTTAATTTTTTAGATGTCACTATTATCATTGAGGATAACAGAATCATTTTCGACCATTTCCATAAACCTACATTTTCTGGTAGATATTTAAATTTCAATTCGAACCATCCACTTTGTCACAAAAGAGGCGTAATATATGGCTTACTGATAAAATCATCTTTCTGTCTCACCCAAAGTTTCATAAGAAAAATTTAGAAGATGTTATTAACACCCTATTGAACAATGGATATCCACTTGGGTTCATTTTTTCTACTATTAGGAATAGGATCAAATTCCTTTCTTATAACATACAATCACATAACAATCTCGCTATTGAAAACAAGACTCCTAATTTCACAATACCGTATATTAAATCCATTTCAGAAGGTTTCACAACGTTAGCTAAAAATATTAATTTTCGCCCGGCTTTTACGATTCCGTTTAAATTGAACAAATTTATTACAAAGGGCAAAGATAAATTAGAAAGATCGGCACATTGTGGAATCGTATACAAAATAAGTTGTAATGATTGTGATGCCACATATGTTGGACAATCAAAAAGACAATTAAAAACTAGAATCAAAGAGCACAAATCTGATACTATGAAGAAAAGCGGATCTCCATCAGTTATTACTGAACATCGCATGAAGACAGATCACAGATTAGATTGGGAAGGGGTAAAAATCTTAGATAATGAACCTATATATCACAAACGACTCATTTCTGAGATGGTGCATATTAAAAGACAGAATGAGGGCCTCAACAAACAAAGTGACACGGAATTATTACCAGAAGCATATCTCCCAATACTCAATTTACTCCCTCCTTCCTAATTCCCACTCAGGTTCCTTTCCTCTCCTGTATTCCGTCCCTTCCACATGCTCCACACTACAATTCTCCGACTCCCGCATTTGACATTAGACCGACCACAGCAAAACATGTATTCCTCGACACGCATCTCTACTATTCAAGGTATTGAGAATCACTTTAATTTCATTACATACAATTCAATGCATATAAATTATATAATTTATGTAAGGACATTCGGCATCGGTCCTATCCAATCAATGACCGCGACTTGTTGGACAGCAGAGACAAATCCTTTCCATGACCGACTTATGGACGCTCGAACGATAATTGTATACGATGAACTGTGTTAACTGGTTCTGCGAGAAATGATAAGGATCCACACGAAGACACGTATGTAAGCGATTGGCGTTTTTTAATAACGATTGTTCTGTAATTTTTAATTTAATAACGATGTAACGACTTTTCCGTTAATTTTATATTCAACGATCAAGGTTATTGGTTTCTTACACTGAAGAAGGTCACAGTAATGGCCGAAACGTTTGATGTTTATTGATTATCTGTTGTGTTCATAATATAATAAATTTAGCACAAATATCTCGCTAGTTCGCAGGCCCTTTTATTTATATTTTGTATTATATATGTTGTGGCGGCATGCGCCACCATTGGTGCACGCTCGCGCGGCGCCTGCATTACCGGCAGTTCGCGGCAACGCCGCTAGGCGTCGCATCGCCCGCGCATTCTCTCACGGTCAAAATTCCGCATCGACTAGTATAAAGGGAGACCCCCTACGGGACCGAAACAGATATTCTTAGGCGCCAGTTGCCTAGCATAGAAGCGCCTAGACGCTCAGGGTACACAGCAAGGCGTTAATCGCCCAACACAGCGCTAGCCGCTTAAAATAGGCGCGAGTCGCCAGACAGCATTCACAGCGCTAAGCCGCTTACTCGGCGCGAGTCGCCTGTTAGTCATCCTCTACGCTAGACAATCCCACGGCATTAAGCAATAGGCCAGCCAATCACAGCGCTAGTCGCTCATTCGGCGCGAGTCGCCTCCCGACCAATAGCGGCGCACGGCCGCCCGGCATGGGCGTAAATCGCCAACCAGTAACGACGCACAGCCGACCAACCGGGATACGAGGCACCGGCCAATCAAGGCGCACGGTCGCCGAACTGAGGCGCCAGACCCCTGTCGATCTACCACGGCGCACGGTCGCTTGCCACGCAGGTTAAAAATCACCTCATACTGTTACGGCGCTCGGACGCCCGACGCGTGGTCATCTAACCCTGGCGTCTCACACCTTTAGCAGTAAGCCGGAAAAAGGCAAAACGCCGCGCTTGTTCGATGAGCGTTTCGTCTCCATAAATGGAGACCCCACTAAGCGTCGGCGGACGCAACCTATATCGCTTCAGGCATTAACAGTTAGAAAGCGGAAAGTCGTGCTATCATCGGCATCTTCAGAGGTAACGAGCACAACGCCTACTCACAGTAGCAGACTAAGGTAGAATACCGTTTAGATATAAGTAGCAGCGCCCATATATGTATTTGCACCTCTAATATTATTATTATTTAAAAAGAGGGAAAGATGTTGCGTGAGAACGCGCCCATTGCGTATCGCCGCATTGTATATCAATAGGTAGGCTAGAGAGAGGGGCGTGAGCAGCGTGCGTAGCGTGCAACAGAACGTACGAGAGTCCGAGCACGGCAGGCGCAGGGCCAAGACAGATACCCTTTAAGCTAATAAAGATATTGTTATAACCAAGCCGTAGCACGAATCATTTCCACCTGAGTACACTACAATAACTTTTGCATTTTTAACAAATTAAACCTAAAAAGTGGTACGTATCTTTCTATTCCCATTTAAGGTTCTTCCTACTCCAACCCAAGTGGTAATATGTAGCTTTAATTCTCCTTAAAAAATAATACCATCAAATTGTATTACCTTACTCAATCCAAGTAATATGTAAAAATGAATACAAAATTAAATATTTATTTAAAGAAAATCAAGAGACACGGTAGTGTCTGGCGCCAAGTACGCGCGGAGCGAGACCGACCGTGACTCTTTTACGCGACGCGACGAGTTGCGAGTACCCGAGATTTTAAGTCTCAATAAATGACTGAACGGATCGAGTTCAGACTAATCTCAATCGATAGCTTGGGTTGAATTATATGACAAAAGTGTTTTTATTTTTCCTCTACGTACCCTACGAGCGGAGATTTTGTGATGCAAAGTCTGAAGTGTGTAAATTTTTATTAAGATACGTCATTGTCGTCAGAACGTCACTTTCACTTTTACACCACAGCGCTAGTTGCGCGTCCTTTTCACTTTTTCGACGCTAGTGGTGCTAGTATCGCTAGTTTTATATTTTAAGAAACGTCGTTGTCGTCGTCGGACAAAAATGGCGTCTGTACCTTTCCTTTTTTTGACATGAGAGGGTAGTGATAATCGTGCAGACCGTGCACTGCGTGCCACGCAGTGCACTGTCGCAGTGCCTGACAGCATATGTAACGTAGTACGTGTGCGTTCAACCGGTTCAGCGCGCTATCATTACTATGTTTACGTAAGCGTTATTTTTGTAGTAACTTACGATAATTCCTCCGCGTAGACAGGATTTTGTGGTAAATTACGATAATTCATTCCATGCAAACGAGAGTGTGACAGTCGTGACCGTCGCCGCGTTGTGACAAATAGTGAAATATATATAAGTACTAGCTGGTTACCCGGGCTTCGCCCCGGAGGACATATGTAATAAGACACGCAAATAGTCTCTCTCTCTCCCCCTCTCTCCCCTTCTCTCCCCCTCTCCCCCCTCTCTCCCCCTTTCTCCCCCTCTCTCCCCCTCTCTCTCCCTCTCCCCCCTCTCTCCCCTCTCTCTCTCTCTCTCTCTCTCTCTCTCTCTCTCTCTCTCTCTCTCTCTCGATTAATTCCCGAAAAATTGAAAAAATTTCGGTACCGGCTTCCAAAAAGATCGGTAACGAAAAATTATACACTTTATAGCACTCCCCGAAAAATTCTATCCCTGTTCAATCTATAATTCTTTGAGATTCGGTCAATTATTTCCCGAAAAATTAGAAAAATTAGAAAAACCGGTTTCCAGAAAATTGATAACAAAAAACTATACACATAGTGGCACTCCCCGGAAAATTCTACCCCTATTTCATATACTTTTGGTAAAAATTCGGTTCAGGGGTTTGAGATTCGGTCAATTATTTCTCGAAAAATTAGAAAAATTAAAAAAACCGGTTTCCAGAAAATCGGTAACGAAAAACTATACACATAGTGGCACTCCCCGGAAAATTCTACCCCTATTTCATATACTTTTGGTAAAAATTCGGTTCAGGGGTTTAGGCTGGGCGTTGATGAGTGAGTGAGTCAGTCAGGACATCTTCCTTTATATATATAGATTGACCGTAGAAAGCTGATGCCAAGGAGTTCTTTAAGAACTTGTGTATTCAAAATCGCACACGTATATGCTGTCTCGTAAAAGTTGTCAAACTGTATGTTTACGCAAGCGTTACTCCTGTACACTAAGAAAAAAATTTATTAACTAAAATGTTTAGTTGAACGTATTGGACTAAATATTTTTTGGGATTAACTATTTTTTTCCAGTGTAGTAACTTACGATAATTCCTCCATGTAAATGGGATATAAGTAATGTACCTGAGACTAATTTTATTTATTACTAAAAATATTAATAATTATTTTCCACTAATTATTAATTTTCAAGTAAGCAGTAATTTATTTTTGACAAATTATTAATTATTTTAATAATAAAGAATTTATTTTTACTAATTATCAATTTGCAAAAGAAATTAATTCATTTTCACCTAAATACTAACTTTCACAAACTAGAAATTTTTCTCTGCCAAATTACCAATTCTTTAAGTAATCTGTAATTTACTTTTACCTATATATCCCTGTTTAACACTACAAAAATGCGTGATATTAGTACAAAATTACCTTTTTCAAAAAAGGTAAAATAAAGGCGCCAAGTACACGCAATGTATTTTGTAAATTCAAAACTCCAACCTAAGTGGTAGCTTTATTTCTCCTTAACAAAATTATATCATCACAAAATTACGTTACCTAGTTTAACCTAAGTGATATGTATAAATCCAAAAATCCAACCTAAGTGGTAGTAGCTTTAATTTCTTCCTTAACAAAATTATTATATCACAAAATTATGTTACCTAACTCAACTCAAGTGACATGTATTTTAAAAAAAGATGTGAAATCTTTAAATTGTGCCAATTGCAAAGAAAATATATATATTGCTTTGAAAAATAATTGTTGTGTGCAACTACTTTTAAAAAATAAAACTCAAGTGGTACATATCTTTGTGTTCCCATTCAAGGGTCTTTCTATTCCAACCCAAGTGGTAATAGCTTCTTAATTCTCCTTAACAAAATGATAATATTACAAAGAATCATTTTAATCACAAAAAATGAAAGAAGTAACAGTACAAAATAAAAATATTTAATTAAAATAAAATAAATTTTTCTTGTAAAAAAACTTGGCGCTGCTTTTTTACTCCCGTCACATTCTTCCTTAAATTATGTTTATTGTTTTTTTATTCAATCAAAAATTTTAGTACTAATGTTTAAACTTTAATGTTTAAATTTCAAAGTCTAGCAGCGCCAAGCTTTTTTACAAGAAAAATTTATTAATTTTATTTTAATTAAATATTAGCATTGTCGACATTGCTCACTTGAAACCGAGCAAAGTTTGCAATGTGATAATAGTTGCTGACATTGCCATCGCTGGATAAGCAGTGTTAACTTTGCCTACATTAAACCGGGCAATGTCCGCTAATAAACTACTTTGCCCAGTCGCGTTGTACAATGCCGACACTGCACACCATGCGGACTTTGCCCGTAACATATTGTGACATGACAAGGTCACGTCCCCTGTCCAGATGGTAGCTCGGCCGAGGGTAGCGTCAAGGGTGGTGCCTCCACCCGAGAGGGGGCGAGGCGGCTGCGTTAGTATTAGATCTAATAGTATTTGCGAAGCTTACAGGATACGGAAGGAGGTGTTGAGCAGGTGGCCGCTGGAACTTGTAACGACTTGTGTCGCACCGCGGGAATTACAGGTGGAGGCTTGCTGCGGAAGGACGGCCGGCGGGCGAGTCACGCTGAGGCCCACAGCCGGTAAAACAGAGCGTCTCGCAGGGCGAGCGCTCAGCCCAATACACGGAATGTCGGCCCGCTCACGGGGCATCCGGGCGGGGGACGCCCCGACGAGATCCCCGTCGAGGAAGAAATCAGCCATCGCCCACGGGATACTGCCGCCGGACGACGCGCCATGGTCCGACCAGCCTGGCCGTCGATTACCGGCACCAGAGTCGCGGCCCGGTCAGCCGGACTCGGGAAGAGGCGGGTTCAAATCGGGCGCAGCGCTCGCGGAGGGTTGACCGGCGAGCAGGGTGTGCAACCCCGGCGCGCAGGCGCGCGGGCCCAGCGTGGTCCCACCGGGCCAGGAGAGCGGCACTGTCGTGCGAGCTGTCGTAAAGTGAGGTGCTACCCCCCTGGCGAAAATGAGAAGTTTCATAAACGTTTGTTTGATGTTTACGTGAGCGGAAGTTCGTTGAGAGTTTAGAAACGGTCAGTAGAGAGTTCGTAGAGCGGAAATTGCAACGCTGCAGCGTTTGAAAGGCGTTTGTATATAGCGTTTTTGAGAGTTTGCACAGCGTTTACATGACGTATGACGTTTGCTGAGAGTTCTTTAAAACATTTAGAGATCTTCTGTTAAGCGTTTAATAAGGCTGCGTTCGGGGAGCGCGCTATTAGCGCGCTATTAGCGCGCTATTAGCGCTATTAGCGCTATTGAATCATTTTGTCTTTATCGCTCATCAGATGTAAAACAAGGATAGAATAAGCAAATAGCGCTAATAGCGCGCTCCTCGAATCCAGCCTAAGTCGAAAGAGTTTGCTTTCATCATTGGAAACTGCGTGCAGCCTCTATTGAGCTTAACGGGCGTTTACTCTTGTCGTTAGAAGAAACGGCGTAAAGAGCGTTAAATGTTAAAATCTGCTTTTCGCCTCGCAGGGGGTCTGCTTATATACGCGGCTGGATGTATTTTAAACGCGAGAAAGATGCGCCGCCTAGCGGCATTGTTAGAAGAACGTTTGCTGAACGGAGGGAAAACGCTTGTGTTACGGAGTCGGGAAAAGCGTTTCTTGGGCGTCTCCAAGCCGTTTGCGTTAACGCCTTACAAATCGTTCACTGCGCCTCTACAATTCGCCATCGGAAGAGCGTTTGCCGAACGGATTGAAAACGCTTGTCTTACGGCGTTGGGAAAAGCGTTTGCTAAACGTTTGAAAAATCTGACAGCAAACTCTCTGCACGCAGCGTTTACTGAGCGTTCTCTGAAAAGCGTTGCCTCAGCATTTAAGAACTTTCATGAAACGTTATATACAGCGTTTTATAAGCGTTCTGGAAGCGTTCAAAATCCAACGGCGTTGTGTAAGCGTTCTTATAAAGTTTGAAAGCGTATAAACTCTCAAAAAACCCTCATTAAACGGTTGTCAACGCTTTATAAAGCTTCTTAATTTTCGCCAGGGCCAGGACCACCGGCTGCCCAGCGTGCGATAACTACTGTAAGGCCACCGCTCAACCACCGTAAGCCAGTAAGATCGTACCGAGACCGAGGCCCTCCCAGGAGTCGCGTTGTGCCGCGAGAGTTGTCATGATTTCCGCTAATTAATACAGCGAGAAATACCGCGGGAGGGCCCGGCCGAGGTTTAGTGAATTGTAATTGTCCATCTTGGGAGCTCGCGCACGGCCGCCGACAGTCAACGCGCGCGTCAGGCGTAATTAGAATCAACACGCGCGCCGAACAACGCGTAATTAGAGCCACGCGTACATCGCGTTCCGTAATGCGGGACCGAAGTCGGGATCTTCGCACACGGATTGCGCGGAGATCGTGTGCAGTTACGCTCCCGTCGTGTGGGATCGTAACCGATGTAATAGAAAGAATAAAAGTTAAGTTAGACTCGCGATCATCGCGAAGCGGCGAAATGCGTTCCGCGTGACCGGATCGTTTTGGGCGAAAGGTCCTTCGCACGGGCCGGACACCGTATTGTCGTGTAGCCGTAGAATGGGCTTCACGTGATCGCGTCGTGGCGTGCGGGACATCTGTTGCGTTGAGTATTGCGGACCTCGCGAGGTATCGGGCGCCATTGCGGATGCCCTTCGCGGGGTCATTACAGTATTGCGGGCGAAGTAGCTTCGCGTAAAGGCGAACTATCATTCGCGTTATTAGTTAATCTTTCCGTTACCGCGAAATTCGTAGCGGGACGTGTTGCGACCATAATCGTTGCCATCATCGAGATTGGCTATTTTATTGAACATCTATTAAACATTGTTCTCTCTTCTGGTAGTTTTCGTGACGGGACGTGTTGCGACCGTAATTGATTCTATTGTTCCTTTCTATTTGATGTCATTTATTGCCGCCGTAATCGATTCTATGCTAACGAATTATGCTTTCTATTTTGATCTCTCCTTTACCGCGACCGTGATCGAATCCATTCTAACGAATATAGTATTCGTTCTTATGTTTTCTACTTTGCCTCTTTATTTACTAAGCTTTTCTTTCTAATTAAATATATTATTACTTTTGTCATTTAATTTGTGTGTTGATTGCGCTGCGCTCCCTCTCTTCCTCTCCGAGATCTAACAGCGATCGAACTATTGAATCCACAACTGAGATAATTAGCTGGCTTAGATTTCGCGTATCGTGGTACGAGTAATCGTACCTGGCGCCCGTACTGAGCTTCGGAAATATACCTGGTCGAGCTACCCGACGTGATTAACAACCTTTAACGATTCCAGCCTACAGTGCAATATAGATTATAAAATTTAGTGAAATTGACGGCGCGCTCCTTCTTGGCGGGCGAGACCGAGGGGACTCGTCGTCGTCATAATATACAACGTCATTGTAAACAAACTTTAAAAAAAGTGAAAAAGTGAAAAAGGTGAAAAAAGACCTTGAGCGTTTCGGCGTCGACACCTACCTGCGTAAACATTTGAAAATTTTTGGCTATTACATTACAGTACTAGAATATACACACATGCTTATGTTCTTTTTAAAAACTCGTAAACTCGTAAACTATTATTTTATTGCATATCCCCGTAGGGTTTACAATCTAGTACCTTGTGGCGTTTTTGAAGTGACGTACCCAACCCTATCCAACTCATCCATTACCATTACCATTTCCTTTGGACCAACGGTTTAACGTCTCTTCCGAAAGACGGAGCCCAGTTTTTCCATCTAGGGATACCTCTCCACTAGATGGGGGGGGGGGGGGCAGCGTTTTTGCTGAGAATTCTCAGTGGCCTAGTGGGATTCGAACCCGGTTCTCCGGATTACGAATTTGGCGCTCTACCCACTAGACTAGTCGTCACCCCTATGTTCTTTTTATTACTTTCATAAAAATTAATTAGTTAATTAATAAAATTGTTTATGACAAATTAGATAACATTCTGCAGTTTACCAAATAGGCACTTGCATATTTTCTTAATGTTCAAAAGTATAAAAAAACAGATATGAGAAAGTAGAATGTAAGTCGTCTGTGTATAATCGAAAATACACAATTGAACGCTGGTCAGTTAATGCGTTAGACGAGTCTGGCGAGGCTCTGGTGATTCTAAATAGCAGCCAGACTGCTTTATTTCATTTATTTATAGTATATAAAGTATAGACTATCATCTGATAAATTTTCAGCACTGCAAAAATAAAACTGCCGCTCTTGCACGAGTGCGAACAAAAAATATTCCGATCGCTTATGAATTTGCAGGTTTTTTGCATCTTTCGATCAGTCTGGCAAGGCTTTGGTGGTCCCATATTATAGCCAGACTCGTTTCTTTGCTATTTTTATAATGTAAATTATTATCTAACAAATTTTCAGCACTGCGAAAGTAAGTGCATTAACTTTTGTTCCATTTTTTCAATTATTTACGTGCCAGACTTATTTGCCATACCTGCAGATCAGCCAGACTGCTTTTTTACTGACTTTTAGGATAACACTCATTAGTAGAAAAAAATTCGTTAGTGCGAAAAAAAGTGCAACGCATTTGTATTTTCCAAGGCTTTTCCTGGCTTGATCCAGCGGAAAATCATAGCCAGACTGGCGATTTGTTAATTAGAGTCACTAATGGAACAATCCTATCTATATTCACTGACTGTGAAAATAAGTGTCAAAAATGTTCACTGCCTCCCGTATACTAATGGTGAAAGCTAAGATATTACAGGCTATTATTTTTAAGAATCAAAAATTTCATTATTTGCTTTAGTTTTAGAAATAATAGTTTGTAATGCTTTACACCTTGTATATAAACTTTGTATTTAAATATCTTATATTCCCTTGTTAGATTTAAAAATTTTTAATTTTTTAAAATTATTATCATACATTCTTTATCTATAAATTAAAAAGATCTTGCTCGTGTGTCTCAAACCAACAACGGAAAAACAAGAGCCAATAATCCAGCAAATAGTAAACGTCAATTAAGATGTACAGGAGCCAACATGGACCGTGAGAGCACGAAACATTTGACTACAATTTAAATTTTACAATCTAACGTACATACATAAAGCAGACTTCATCCAGTAACTTATTGACACAAAACTTGGCGCTTGATTAACACAACTGACACTTGGGTCCTTCTCGCCATCAGAACGAAGAATAAATCATGCATATAACTTTGGCTTCTGATTTACCAATTAATCTAATATTTGACTTCACCCATAAATATCTACATATATGTATACATCGTCTACATTTAATAGTTGACTGCTCTCATGTTTGATGTGACTCCGATTGAACTTATTTAAATAACTTTGTTTGTCGGCTGAAGAAGACTGTGTACAGTTCAAAACGTCCCGACATAGTATGTATTATTGAGATTGAAATAAACTTTTAAATTTGACATCTACTATTTGCTCGATTATTGGCCCTTGTTTTTTCATTGTTAATTCTTTATCTAATTGACACAATGTAAAGATATGGGCGTTGCTACTTTTATATTTAAGCGGTTATCTACCTTATTCTAACTTATCCGTTATTGCGTGAGTAGGAGTTGGCCCATGGATTGTGAATCGCAAAGGGGTAGAAAGGAAGGTGACACTTGTTTGCATTTTAAACAATTAACGTATATTTACACTATATACATGTGTTAGTGTGTCAGGGTCTTTAATGTCATTTTGCTTGAAAATGATTCTGTCTCCTCTTTCGTTTGGTTTGCGTGACCGCGTTTATTCCTTCCTTCCTTGGGCTGGTTTCCGTGGATGTCGAAGGTGTCCGTGCGCCTAGGAAGTCGGCGAGCTTCCAAGCGCTACTGCTGGAGGCGTCTGTGCGCCGAGGAATCGGCAAGCGACCGTGCGCTTCTGCCGAAGGCGACTAGCGCCGAGGAGTCGGTGAGCGTCTAAGCGCTTCTGCCGGAGGCGTCTCGCGCCGAGGAGGTAGGCGGGCGTCCGTGCGCTACTGCCGAGAGCGACCGAGCGCCTAGGTGTCGGCGAGCGTCTACGCGCTACTGCCGGAGGCGTCTCGCGCCGAGGAGTCGGCGGGCGTCCGTGCGCCACTGCCGAAGGCGACCGAGCGCCTAAGAAGGCGGCAATCGATCGTGTGCTACTGCCGAGGGCGTCCAGGCGCCTCGAGTCGGTGAGCATTCACGCGCTGCTGCCGTAGGCGTCTAGCGCCTAAGAAGATCTGCTCTGGCCTCGTAGGGTGTCCTTTTATATACAGGTCGAGGCTGAATATGAAATTCGCGAAACGATACCGGCGATGCGGCGCCTATCGGCGTTGATGCGAAGTAGCCGCTGGTAATACAGGGCCGTCGAGTTATCGCGCGGGCGTGTACCACAAGTGACGTAGACCACCACAAAGATTTCATAGATTTGTTTGCTTTTAGAAAATACATATTACTTGGGTTGAGTTAATTAACGGAACTTTGTGATATTCTAGTTTTGTTAAGAATTTTTTGAAAAATACATCGCTTAGATTATAAGAGACTGCACATAGACGAGACTCTCTCACGATACTTCACATAGACGAGACGCCTTTGGCTGATCGAGACTTCTTTTCTTTTTTTCTTTTTCCTTTCACGTGATATAATCACTTATCGATCAATAAGTCGGTTCTCACATCATTTTGGACTTTTTTAAATTTGGAACTTCAATTTCGCGCTTGTCCAACGACGAAAATTGTTATAACTCTTTTATTGTAATGCCACTTTTTAAAATTGACCATCAGCCATTGTCTCTCTCAATCTTTTATATCTATTTTGCGTAATTTATTAATGTAATTTTATCGATTTGAACGTTCTGATGAAGACCAAGTAGGTCGAAACGTAAATGTTACATATACATATTTTTATTAAATTTTAATTTTAAACTAACATCTAAAATTTCTTGCTCAAATTTTGGCCGTTTAACCTCCCTTGAGGTAATTATGTACATCGAGGGGGTCACCTTGAATGACCTTGATATTTTAGTATGTGGTCAAGGTCACCCACTATGCAAAAAAACGTATCAAAAACTTTTCAGAAACATTCCTCTGTAACATGAAATGTTTCGGAGATACGTACGGAAACATCTCAGATTCATTACAAAAATAATTAATGTCCGTATTCAGATACCAAAACACACGATGTTGCAGAAACATCTTTTGATGTTGTGCCAGAAACGTTTTTTTAGGAATAATACTTATACGTTACTACGATATGCTTTTGTAATGATTATTATAGTATCGCATAAATGTTTCAAAATATAAATTGATAATAATATTAATGTGATCCATTTATTTAATTATAATACGTACATATCTTTCAAAATACATATATTACTTAAAAAATACATAATTTTTAAAAATATATAATATTTCTATAACATATATTTAGAAACAATATAAGTATAAATGTAATGTAACAAAACGCTCATCATATTTGCAGATAAAGAAAAATAAAATATTTCGCGAAAACATATTAGAATTTTTTACGCTTTCTATATATAACATTTTCTTGTAAAAAAAAATCACTAATAGTTTTTAGCTTATTTGATAGAGTAAAA